>NC_079163.1:109865070-110167171 GCF_947563725.1 Argiope bruennichi | reverse complement strand
TTATGATATCCTAGATTTATCGATGGAGCATTTCGATCAGATTCAGAAAGACTTAAAAAGAAACTCCAAAGGACACGGTTTCAAGGGAAAACTTCAAATGTATAATCTAGATTCAAATTAAGTAAAAAAAGTTTTAGCTTTAATGCATGGATTTTGCTAATAGATAAAGTAGCTGAAATTCATAGAATAGGAAAAATAATTTTGCATTATTTTTAGTGCACTCATGATAATGAAGTCCCTTTGTAAGATGTCAAAAACGCTAACAAAAATAACTGTGCATGTCATTTAATATCTTGTTGCGTGTTGCCTTACCCAAAATCAAATTACAGCGAAACATTTCATTGCCGACATCTGATCAGGAATTGATTCTGCTTGCTAGCTGATTTTGTGCTGATCGTTTAATTAAATGACAAATTGTATCAAGCCGGAAATTCATATAAAATTACTAGATTTTCATTTAATTTCGTTATTCATGATAAAAATATCGAATATTTTTAATTATTTCAACATTTTTTTTAAATATCCATGAATAGAACAATAGTGAGCGTCCCAATGCACGGTTTGAAAAAGCTGCTCATGCTTAGATCTGTGAATATGAATATGCAAGAAAATAAAAAGTAATATCGTTAATCATTCAGCTTGAAAATTTTGATTGGTATTGAAGAAAAATCATTTCCAGACATAATAAAAAAATGAATTGTAACATAAAAAGTACAAATAAAACAGGAGATAAACAAGTAAAATAAAATCCAATTACAGACTATGTGTAAAACGGTGCTTAATATTTTTTACATTTAAAACTACAGTATTTTGAGCCAGAGATATTTATTTTTAGTTACATTTTCGTCTTTCCATAAAGTTATAATTCTATTTACCACTGTATTTAAAAATAATATTCTACATGGTGACAAAATATTTTTGTATGTTTCAGGAAAAAATTTACATATTTCATACTAAGTTTCATGTATATGATTTCTGAATATTTCTTGATCATCAAGAAAAGATTTCATTGCATTGAAAATACATTGTAATAAATGTTTGAAACTTTTCTGATTCTCCGATGTAGATTTAGGATTATTTTTCAATGAACAGTGCTAATCCAATTTATTCTAATTTTTCTTGTAGAATCCCTTTAAAAGAATGTCATAGTTTTATAATCATACTGAAAACAAAAATAAAAATTTAACTGGTAAAATTATCATAAATTCAATTAATTTTCATCTAGTTTAAAATTAAAAATTGCCTTATTTTTTCAGCACTCACTAGAAATAATACTTATTTCTATCTAAACTAAAAAAGCTGATTTTAATTATCTTTTATTACGCCTTTTAAAAAATATAATGAAATCTAAAATGTACTCATTCTTATTTGATGAAAAATTCATTGCATAGTGCAGAATGTCGCAAAACAATGTTTCTCACTTACCAAATTACCCACTTACCTTATTTTGGTTGCTATAATTATTTAAATGAATGTTCAGTACGAATATAAAATATAGCGTTCTTCATTATAATCTATATTATTCAGATAAATATATATTATTACCAATTATGGCACGCCCTTGTCATAAATTGTCGCCTGTGGCGGCAGTCACACTAACCCTACGTTAGTTATAGCTCTTGGGTTAATATCAAAATAAAGGGAACATTTCTAATAATGTCGAAAGGAATGGGAACATTTCTAAGAATTTAGTTTGATAAATCTTAAACAAGACTTAACTAGTTTATTCTTGAAGCTAGTAGTAACTAGGTTACGCTTGAAATAAGAGGAGATAAAATCTTTCATATCGAAATTGGTTACGATGAAACAGATTAATTCGTCTTATTAAACTTTATCAATAATTAATTTTAACAGTAGCTATTATGTATTATTGATCGCAAATTGACTATGCTATCTAAAATATTTATATTTGATTACATTATAAAAGTTTCATTTACAAATATAGTTCAATAATATAAATTAAAAATACTTTATTCTAAACAATTTATTTAGGTCGTACTGATTTTAAACCGGAATATACTTAGATTCTTATTTATGTACTTTACAATTTTAAATATTCGAGTACCTCTACCTTTATAAGATAGATGAATCGTTACTAATCTATACTGAAATTAAGAGGTCATTTTTTTTTATAATATGTCAAAGTATCTTATGGTTCCTAAAACACTTCTGAAGATTTTTGGCTTACATTTTATATTCAAAAAACGTTTATGATTCTGACTTGCTCCACTTAAGCGAAACTCTTTGTGGCAAGCATTTCAAATCCTTTCCTAATGATTTCATTCCGCTTTTTCTCTTCTTTGGATTATCTAGCCACAAGTGCGGCTGTCACCACATTGAGAAGAAAGATAAAATTAGCGGAACTAGTGCTTCCTTTTCTTAGTCTTGTTACTAGAGTGAGCTCGATGCGACCGCAGCAAGTATTATGACTCTTCCTGTCAACACGAAAGACTTTTTGGAATCATTAAGACACCCGTCGCAGGAGGGCGTCACCCATACATAATGCTGAATGTGCTTGTTAGGACCATCCGAGAGATTGTTGTGTTAGCCTTCATTAGATGAAATAGCTGGATGCCCAAGTTATACGCGCTGTTTACCTAAAGCTTTAATTTTAGATCAGACTCTCATTCATTTTGCTTTTATTTTTATGAAGAGAAACAGTTATTTTTAAATTGTACGGATATTTTTAAGAAAACAGGTGATTTAAGTTTGCTTTTGTTATTTAAAGTTTTGGTGCTCCTAAATAATATCAAACTCGCAAATTATGTTTTCGCGGGTTTAGTTGAATGGTTTAGATGCACATTCTGTATAAAAATTTCAGAATGAAGCTACCTGTTTTCAGAAAATTGAGTTTCATTTTGATAATCTTTCAGAAACATGCAGAAAACTGGATTTCTTTTTATCGTCGATTTAAATTGTATATTATTCATTGAAGCACTAATGTGATGATTTCTGCACGGATTTCATTAATTTTCAAATTTAACCCAATTTCCTTTCTTAATCAGCTTTTGTGTTGGCCTGATTTAATGAGTTCACATCCCATAGATGCTTGCCATACACACTTTTAATATTGGGCCTAAATGAATGTAAATAAATTATAATTTAAAAGTTTTTGAAATGATATCAAATTACGGAATAATTTGCGGGATATTTATATATACTTTGCTTTCCCACACATACAGTTTTACATCTGAAAACTTGTGTTTTTTATTGCATTCTGAAATATGCAGGAAAATTTTTTCCTATATTTGTGCAAAATCTCATTTTATATTTTAATGAAGGATTCAGTTCCCAGTACTTTGTAGTCATATTATAAATATAACTTTTTATATAGTTTAACATCTAACTACAGATTGTTTTACACGGTCTTTGACGTCATTCTCTTCTCTCTCTCTCTCTCACACACACATAAAATTCGTAATGGATTACAAAATTATCATTTCAGTTTATATGCATCAAATCAGCATAAAACGTCTCAAGTTTTTTTTTAAACTCTTAGTATCATTTGCTCAGTACCAAGCGGAATTTTATATCTTGAATCATTTCTGTTCTTGATTTAACCACATATAAATTAAGTGCAAACATATACACTTTTAGTTTGTTTCTTTGTTTTTCAAATAATCGCAATACTGTCATTAGCCCTGGTGTGCAAAAAAAATTCTCTAATAATGTATTAAAAAATAAATTGAAGAAAATATATCTTTGGAGTGTCTAACATGAAAGAAAACGAGATTAATTTGAAAAAAAAATTAGATTACCATTTCTTGGGTAATTAAAGCAGAAAAAGTGAAGAGCGTCCTTTCCTTAAATACTTCATATATTACATTTTCCTCTCCGTTTACGCACAGAGAGGCAAATGGACGGACAGGTATACAAACATAATTCAAAGAAATATTAATTCCGACTCAGGGAGATTTAAAACATGTAGTACAATTCTTTAACTATTACAATATTTTCTCTTCGTATATCAGAAAGCAAACAGGCAATTGTTTTGATTCTGAAATAAAAAAGCATGCTAAAAAATAGCTCTCCAAAGGAAAAAAACTTTTTTTTAAATAAAAGCTTATCAGAATGAACTTCCTCTCGAGTCTCTTGCTATACTGAGCTGTTGATTAATCGCTTTGTTCCGCACTATTCTCGGATGAGGGTAAATGGGTGTAAACAATTTTGAGACCATCGCACCTCTTTCAATCTTTAAAAATATAATGTAAGATAGGTGAAAGGTTTTCTTACATTACTAGAGTAAACTTTTATAGTTTAAAAAATAAGGTATTTATCGAAGCATTTATATTTATTAATAACAATGCTGTCTGAAATTTTATCAAAACGAGTAAAATTTTTGTAAGTATATGAGAAGCATTTTATTATTGCTTTATTTTTAGAAAAGGATGTCTGGTATGATTCAAAATGCAAAAGAAGATACAGTGGAAAATCTTGAAAGCATCTGTTATTTCACTCACTTGAAAGTAGCTTTTATTTCACTCGAAATGTGATGACATTTCTCAATATTTCTTCAAAAAATTATTGATTCAAAAAATGGGAGATACTCATTTGCATTATTTTTAAAAATTTCAAATTTGTACAGAAAATTTGATTTGTTTCGAAATGCTCTTCAAATATTGAATAAAAACCGGAATGAAACACCTCTATTTTAGGATTTGTCTTGTCTCTTTTCAGTGCAAATAAGTTTCTTTTGGAAAGATCAGTAATCTGAACAAATGAAAGATGAATTATTCATGTTATAATTCCTTTACAAATCTTTTGCAGAATCATCACTATTGATTTTTTTTTCTGATGAAGAAATTCAGAATCATCTTGAAAATTCCAAGCCAAAATATATCGCTTTATAAATTGAACATATTCTGATACGACATTTAATATAGCCATTAGCATTTTTCTTTTTCCAAAAATTTCAACGAAAACCTTTTAGATTTCTAAACCATGTTTTAGTTATTCTTCTATCTGTTTAAATTTATTTTCTTTTTTAAAAATTTTCATTCAAATTTGACTTCTTCTTTATAGAGCATTAAATTTTCTTTTTTTTACTGACTTTTATAAAAATGTTTATTTCAAAGAATTTTCATATGATATAAAAAGCATTAAGAAGTATAAAATCAAATGTATTTCTGTATTTGTGAGATAACGGTCTCTTATACATTATCCATGTGTTTAAACTATTGGCTCCGAAAAGCAATACATATGGGGGCTTAAACGCATGTTCAAAACTTGAATCAAAAAGTTTTTAATTTAAAGGCAAGATTTAATTAGAAGGCATAGAATTACTGAAATGTCAATAGCGTCTGATTTCCTACAGATTCTGCGTTTATGAAAAAATATATATAATTATGAAAATCATCTTAACATTTTTATAAAAATTTGTGGGGAAAATTCTTTCATTTGATTTCTATCCAATCGTTAATAAAAGTGTATTTTTGTATTTATTTTGCAATTTTCATGTCATTTTTTTTTCCTGGAAAGAGTAGAAAATGAAATAAACTGATTCCTATTTTTTTTAAAGAAAATGAAAAATTATAAGGCACGCTGTATTCACACAGAAATAGAAACCAAAAAAAAAAAAAAAAAAAACTTCCCGTCGACAAGTTGGAATGCATATCCCTTTTTGTAATTTTTTTTTTTTTTTTTTTTTTTTTTTTATCTAAGTTAAGCGCATGTAAGCAGGTGTGCACGATGTATCCTTCGGGAAATCGATTCCCCAATCTACAAATCACCAGTCTTGAAACGTGAATTTTGAATTAAGCATAAGATTTTTGAGTTTTAAATTCTAAGGTGTGGCAAAAATAAAAATAACAGTTAGTGCAAAAGTTGATTATTATAATGAGGCAAAGTTGAATTATCTTTCTATCTTTAATGTTAAAGGAGTTATGGGGAAATTCATATCTCATTTCTATCGCCAATTCAATCAATGTTGACCGCAAAAGGAATTTAAAACATTTTCTACAAGAAGTATCGAACAATTAAGTGTAGGGTATTGTCTACTCCCTAAATAAATTTTTGTCTCCATTGATTTCATCCCCTTATGTGCAGTTAATGTGTTGATAGTCTTCTTCCACATTTTATTTCTATTTTTATTATCGATTTATGATTTATTTTAATGTTCATTAAAAGTTAAAGTTATATGGTAAGCGATTTTCGTTTATTACTTTAGTCATAAATAACTTCTCACAATGAAAAAATAAATCTTTATTATGAAATGAGTTTAACGTATATTGATTTCCCAGTTAAATGGTTAAATAACCAAATTACTAACCAGCCATACAGAAGCTTTATTAAGAAATGCATGCTGTTCATGTAGTTTACAACTATTGTGGAACTTCTTTTTATGAGATTTTTTTTTCTGTAAATACTTTTAAGCAATTTTAGTAAAAGAAATACCGGCGCCCTTGCATAGGGGGAGCGCGTCTTCCCCGTGATCTGGGCGTCCTGGGTTCGAGCATGGATGTTCTTCATGTGTTCTATCTGTGAGATGTGTGAATGTGCCCCTCTGTAAAAAGGGGTTGTGCAAGCGAATGTGATGCGTGAGTAGCTAAGACGTACTCTTGGCACTAGTTGGCGCTATTGAAACAAGAGACGCTCCCTTGGCTTAAAATCGCTGACTTGGTCAGCGAGCTTGTCCATGGCAAGTGCCAATAGAAACAACAACAGTAAAAGAAATTAAATAATTACTGAATGTAATCTTATTATAAAATCAATAAATTATATATGGATATTACATAAATCAATATTATTACTTATAATAATATTGTTTAACATTTTATTATTTGTAGAAAACATTTTTTATACTTTTCTTTGGTCATTATTAAATTATTATTATGGGCTATGTTATATCTTTCTTCTCACGATTTGCCGATCACCGATGTGATTATTTGAGATATGTATTTGGGAATATTCAAATCAGTATATTCCATTTATTTTAATATTTTGTAATTGCATAACTGTATTATATATTTTTTTTATTATTAAACTGCGACATAGGAAAAACAGGAGCGTGTATTAAAAACACCGCCAAAAAAATTCATAATCCTCATTTGTGAGTTCTAATAAAATTTATCTTCAAAAATCAGAAGAAAAAAAACCCTTTGCATTTTAATGTGACTCATCAAGGCACAAATGGGAACCGTGACTGGTTACAAAATTTTATTCGTGTAAATAAGCAATAAAATCAGAAATCATTTTAAATTTGAGTTGTACAGAACTGAGAAATGTTAGGTAATTAATAATAAAAATTGAAAATCCATACATTATTTATTTCACTTGAGAAATGTATATAGTTTAAAGTCTTAAAACATATGTATATGATTTCATGACTCAAATCGCTAGTCTGGAGTACTAGTTGCAGTGTTAGAATGTGTGTGTTAAATTTTAAAATAAAAAAGTTTTAGAGTGCGAAACGTACTAGTTTCATTTAAAAAAAAAAAAACTCTTAAATATTTTCACGCTTAACACTTTCCATGAAATCTACATGCTTAAAATTAATATTTTATTTCTTTAAAAATATTTTTACAAATAAGACTTTTAAAATATTTGAGTCATTATTATTTTCATAGTCCCCTCTTTTCTTTGAAAACTGTGTTTTGTTTACCAATGAAATTTAAAATTATTGACATAATTTTATGAGTTGAATTTAAATCTGAAAATCCTACAACTGGAAGTTTTCTAAGTTTGAAGCATAACAATTATTAAAATATCTAAAATTATATTCATTTTGAAAATGTATATTTAAAAACATAATTGTTTAAAAAAATTAATTCTATCCATTTTCTTATTTCCATATTGCTTAACATGCTGTCTTTGTTTTCCAATCAAATTCAAAATTTGTGCAGCATAAAGAGAATGCATCTATTCATTCAAATCGAATAGCACGAGCAGCGGCTGGCACGTCCTCACGTAACCGAATTAAAAATCGCTTGCTCGTCAAGCCTATATTTCTGTCACTGTGGTTGTGCTGACAAACAAAAACGAGGTCTAGAAACAAACGAAAACAATGACTTTCGGAGAGGAAGGGGGCTCAGAAATTCCATCATTGGTGAACTGGAGTTTATTTCCAGAGAGCACGCGGTTTACAGATTGCCAAGTCAGTGACGTCGTAGAGTGACGTCACAGAGAGAGGCATGGCCGCCGCAGGTACGATGGGCAATGTTGCCAGAACTCTTGTCGTGATCAAGCAGTGAAAAAGCAGACAGTTTCTTGTGAAGATGACGACTGCGTTTGCCACCAGGGGAAAACGCCGTTCAGAACCGTAAGTTTTTCCCTCCACATTAGCCTACCTGTTACCATGGAAACGCAATACTTTTTGCGCGGGTTTTTACTGCAAAATTTTGTTTTATTTCATATTTACGGAGTTCTGATAGTGAAATTATATAAAAAGTCTTTTTATCCTTTTCGTACACAAAATCCTTTTATCCTTTTCGTTTACAATTCATCTTAAGAGTCCAATAAATTGTGAATTTAAGTTATTGATAAGAATTTTAAGGTAGAGAATTTAATTCTGCATTTTTCGTTTGATTTTTTTTTAACTTGAAAGATAAATTTTGAACTTATTCTATAAAATTGCTGACTTCTTTTATTTTGTTGCGACATTAAGATATTTTTTGCTGAATATTTTACACAATATTCTTTTGGTTTAAAACTATTTTATTTACATTTCGTTTTTTTTTTTTTTTTTTAATGATCTACTTGTTTGAAATATAGAATCTTGTCTCAAAAAAAAAAAAATGCAGATTTTAAGAAAATTTTATAAAGCACAGTTCAAATGAGAAATAAATTTTATAATTGGAAGAATAAACAACTTTTCTCTAACATTCTGTACACTATCGGTTTTAAGAGAATTTCAATTTTATAATCTATTTTATGAATTTCGGTAATTATAGCATTAAAAATAAAGTAATAATGGATAAATATCTGGGCGACCTTATATGGGCTAAATAATTACGTCTTTAGTTCTTAACCATCGCAGAAAAATTTTTTTGCGTTTATTTAAAATTGTTTGACATATATTTATTACAAAAAAGTATTTTTCGAATTTTGCTAGCTACCAGTGCTCTCAAAATATTCACCTAATTTTTTGAAGAAATTAAAATTTCGTTTTTACTTTATTAACGCATTTGGTGTAGCTATTGAACTAAGTTCAAACAAAATTAAAGTAATAAACTATTTTTTATTTGAAATTATTTCTTATGAAACACAAATTTCTCAATTGCAAAAAAAAAAAAAAAAAAAAAAAATCATAAAATCTTTATATTTATTTTTGTTGAAACCAACACAGTAAAATCATCGTTTAAGAATTGATGATAGTTTATAATCATATATTATGACATATTATTATTCTGTAATATGTTATCTATAATTAATTTATTGTTAATATGGTATCTATAATTAATTTATTAAATTTATTTAATACTATATTTAAACCAATACTTTATTTCTTTTATGTACGCATTTTCTCTTTTTCATGCAAACTGAAAATAAGTATATGGATAATCACTCAAATTTTATAAAACTCATACTACTAGAAAATTTAATTTCAGGAAAACAATTTTTTTTTTTAAGAATATTGAAATTTAATTTCGTGAATAGGATTGATCATTGTGAATGCTTGAAAAAAATTTTAATATAAAAAATTCAATTGTTTTATTTTTTGTAATTATTTAAAATAAGTGATCAACTGTGAAATTGAACAATGAACTCTGAACTTCTCTGCGAATGCATTGATAAGATTATGTTGATAGAATCTTTATATTCAGAAAGTGCTTTTGCTGTAAGGTCATAAAACCTTGCTGTGGTATTGTATTTCCGGAAACAGAAAATGATTTTCAGGTCTGAAATTTTTAGATTTATATTTAATTTCTTGGGATATATTTTCTTCATAAAATAAAATTTTCAGTGCATTAAATAATTTTTTATGTCTTAAAATTAAGATGTTTTGAAAATGTCAAAACATGTTTTGTAGTCCAGATTCTTAAAATATTAGTCGCTATCCTACGTAAGATTGCGTAGAATAATAATTTGATCTTAGAAGCCTTTAATGTTTGCTTTTTAAGTTTATTTCCTTAATGTCTTTAAAGAAACAAAGCCGAAGAAATTTTTTCTTTATTATCATAATTAAGTGCTTGAAATCTTACTTATTTTCTAATATAGGAGACTCGGGAATTTTTCTGAGAGAAATGGTGCAATGCAATTTTTTTGAAAAAGAGAAATCGCGATTAGTAAAGCATAGTTTAAACAAAATATTTTTATTTACTCGGTAAAAATGTAAGAAAATGTCAAAAATTGTCTTGTGGTCGGTAATTGATTTAATTGTTGATTTTCACTCTAAAAAAAGAATTGTAAATTTCTTAAAACTTTAAATTTTTATAGCGAATTTCTGAGTAAAAATATTAATAAATATTCGGGGCGTTAAAAAAATGCAATAACTGTATAGCGGATTTCAAAGTATGTATTGATTGTTAGTGCTTGTAACATTTAAATTACATGCATGTAGTATTTATTAAAAAAAGAATCTAATAATAAAGTGTCTGATATGAACTTGATTTCTTCTCTTATAAAATATTTGAACTGCCGCTTGAAAATTGAAAATTCGAAGGTTTGAGCATATCATCCTACAGATTATTCTAAAATAAATTTTAAATTCTCTTTGAGTGACAGATTATATTTTGGGTTTAAAAAATTGTCCAAATGATATATTGTATATAATTTGTAAATCTGTTGACCAAGAAATATGCATTTTGCTAACTTTATGTACCTTAAACTAAAATCTCAGTTTCAAACGATTTTATTAAATAATATCTATTCTCCCTTTTAAAAAAACTATCCTTAAAATATTTAAACTAGTTACATACTAATAAAATATTTTAACCAGTATATTTGATAGAATATTGAAACTAAAATGTGCGCAATATTTTTTTAATGGGAAAAAAAATTGGAAATAAATCAGTGAATTCTTAAAAAGAATTCTTTAAATTAAAAAAAAAAGGCAAGTGGCTCAAATATTTTGTCTCTTCAGTATGTTATTTTAATTTATACATGGTAATATAATGATGCATACAAAAATATATTAAATTTCATAAATCTATCACTTATCTTTGGTTTGACATAATTCTGGTATAATTTAATATAGAATGCAAAAAAAAGTAAATTTATTAGAAATGTATAGAATGGAAACTTGTTATTTGTATAACTTATCATGCGTTTATAGATTGAGAATTAGATTTTGTCCTTATACTCTATTTTGAAATTGTATGGACGAAACACTTCAGTAATAATATAAAGAAAATTTGAAGAGAAATTCGCATATTTTAAATATAAATATGTAAGAAAAATATCAAGAATCTTATTTCCTAATTCTATTTCTTTATTTGGTTTCTACACTTTCACCAAATATCTTGCAGTTACTTAGCACCCTTTCCAAATTTTACAATATGATATAATTAAATTCATATACCAGATTTAATAGATATATGAAAACAATAAATGATTTCCTTTTTCTAGAAAATGGCATTATCCACCAGGTGAATAGTAATGCTGAAAAAAGATCATTTTAAAGCTTCATATATGAATAGACAGTGATATTTTCCTGTGGAAAATCTTTAAAGCTATAGGAGAATTTCAAAAAAAAAAAAAAATCCGACAAAAGATTAAAATACCTCTACAAAAACTTTAACTTTTCTAAAATTCTAAAACTTTGATACCGTAGATTGTCAACTGTAAATACAAAAAAAAAAAAAAAAAATGTTTTTAGGTCACATAAAATAAAAAATTTTAGAAAATCTAACTTTTAACGCGATAAAAATAACTAATCCTTTATAAGAATATAATGCGTATATATATCATTTTGCACTGCCTAAAAAGAATAGTTTTAAAGGTAAGCATGCAAAAAAAAATTATTAGAATAAAAATAAATGCTTGGTATTTTTCTTTTAAAATAAGAATTCTCATTTATTGCAAATAATGTATTCTGCTTGTTTTTTTATTAAAAATTTGTACGTTGCCACATAAAGTTTTAAGCTCTTAAACATGGTGAATTTTCTTTGCTTTTATAAAAAAATTCATAAAAGAATTTTATTATGAATCTAAATTTTATGTTCGGCGAAAAAGAACTTTTAATTTTTCTTCAAAATAAAATGGCTTATTTACTCGGAAAACAGAGTATGGAAAATTTTATCACCAAGTTGCCTTTTATAAAAAAAAATTAATACTTTTAAGCAAATTGTTTCTTGCCTTAATAAAAAAAAATAAAGATATAGCAATTAAAAAATTTTTAAGAATTTAGAAAATGCTTGGAGGAATTCATCAGAAGCTCGAAAGGATAATTTTATTTTCCCCTAAATTTTTACTCACTGCATTATAATTTCTTCCGATTCTTTTAGTATCATTTAAAAATTTATATACACTCATTACGTTTCTTTATGCATAATTATTCAAATAAATTTGCATAAATTTAAATAAATTTGTTCGCCCCATATTCATAAAACCATGGATGAATATTTATAATAACTAACTTTTTACTTCATAGCGTCTCAGAATTTCACCACCAATATTTTTTTCTTTTTTCAAATTGATTTTGAAAATTTAATCATTAAGTAATAATCTAAATACTCAATATTTTTGATGAAAGAGAGTTATTTTGGCTTAAAATTTTATTTTATATATTACAATTAAAAACATGCTATATTAAATTATGAAGTGCGAAATTAATTTCAGTAAAGTAAAAAATCAAATTTTTGATTATTTTATTTCTTTTCTTATATTCCTGACATCTTAAAAAAAATGAGCAATGTAGGGTTAAACAAAATATTTTCACAACCTACCCCTTTTTTTAGATTTCCTTTCTAAAATAAGCTTCCGATTGCTCATTGCGTTCATTATCTTTATACTCATCTTCCAAAATTAAGAATGGAAAAAATTATCCAAAATCATCAAAGGAAGTCACCGAATATCATTCTTTCATTGGATTTAAATGGCCGGTTAAGAACCCCATTCTGGCATCTCGCCACGCTTTTCGCAGGAGCCAAGCTCACTCAAGACTTAAATAATTCTCGTTCTTAGAACATCTTTGTCACATGTAAGAAACGCAGAAAAAACATTTTTTCAGATAACTTTGAGAATATTAACTTGTTGCGTCTTTTGACAGAAGAAAAACTAACAAAAATGACACCAGGTGTGGAATGAATTTCTTAAATAAATTTCACCTCTCAAAAATACAGTTTTGAAAGATTGTTTTTGTACATGAAGACAACTATGAAAATATACAGCCAAAACTCGTTAGCACGAATTGTTTGGATGCCTCAAAATGCTCTCATTTTTTTAATTTTTTTTTTAAGTTTTTTCTTCGGTAATATCAAAACGCGATAGAAAATCTAGAAGTCATTAAGAGTGAAATAATGTGGAAAAACAACTTTAAAAAAATATATTTATATTCAGCTGTCTATATATGTTTTCGTTATGTTATCATCACAGCATAATTTTTGTTATTCTATAAATTATCGATCTATTCTAGGAAATAATGGATAATAAGTCAGTAAAATACAATGCGACTTTTACGCTATGACTTAACTAGTTTTAATTTACCAACTTTTCATGGAAAGGTGTCCTATATCATGTTAAAATAACAAGCATGGTGAGGTAAAATAACAATCACCTTAAGGTGATTTAATAAATTTTCCTTATTTCGTTAAACTAATTGTTTATGAAACATTTAAAATATGAAGCTGGCTTGAAGGATTGCTTCATTGACATATGTGAAAAAAAGATAGGAATAGAAAGATTTTAATCCACTAAGTAAAAGTGATCTAAATTATAATAGTTATTTTCTTAAAGTTTTTTTTTTATTTTATCTTACAACCCATTATTAGTTAGTTATAGAATAAAATAAAATATGGAATAAATAAGAATAATCCGTTAAAGAATAAAATAACTTTATAATGATTGGAATGATTAATTTGATACGCACATTAACTGACTTTATTCATTATGCTATGAAATAATTGGGGATATTATAAAATCAATTAATTATTCCATTTAAGCATGTTTTCTATATTTTCACGTTTAATGTCTTAAACATTAAGTGTACGCAAACTGTGAAAAATGTCAAGAATGTTTTTTGCTGTAATAAGGACTCAAACAAATCAACTGCAAAATTACATGAAAGATAGCAATTTATAAAAACAACTTGTTTCATTTTATGATGCTTTTTTCAAAAAAAAAAATTGATATTTCTCAACCGAAGTTAATTTTTTAATCATGTGGGAAAAAAAGAAAATATATTGTATATTTTAAAATAAAATGAATCTTAACATTGCTTAAATAAAGAAATTTTATAAATAGTAACGAATTTGTAAAAATGTTTAGATTGATAACACATAATCTTCGCTTAATAGTATTTTTCGATAAAGCTAATGATATCTCTTATGGCGTCGGATGTAAATACCTTCCTCTAATCAATTTCAACAATTTTTAAAAATTATCTGTTCAAAAGATGTTTTTTTCTTTTTTTTTTTACTAATATTCTTCGTATCAGTCTTTGAAATTTTTGCTAAATATCGATGAATGCAAAGCTCTATTTATTCTTCGTCCAACTAATTTTTCTAAAAGTAAACTGCAAAATATTCTATAGCATAAAACAGTGAACAATAAATTTTCAATTATCAGATTTAAATTATTTTTGACACAAGGAAGAAATTTTGCATTTTCTCCATTTGTTTTAAAAGAAATTTTTAATTGCTACAAATGCAGTTATAATTTTGAAATATATCCAGCGTGTTTTATAAATTAAACATGCTTCTAAATTTCACTTCGTTTCCTAAACTGAAGTAGAGACATTTTTTTCTCAACATTCTTTAATAAAGGAATTTAAAAGCAAGCTTGAAATAAAATATAATGATCGTGGTAAAAAGAATTTTGGAATGAAAAAGTTTAATTTGATACAGAAGGTTTATTATATATAGTGTTAATAAAGTAAATATTATTGAATTAATGAAAGTGGTTAGCTGTATTATTTTTGTTGCAGTGACAATGAAAGTAATTCATCTTTTTAAATTGACATTCATTAAAAGTTTAGAAGCTTAAAAGAATAGAAAATTTATTGGTTAAGAAAATTTTACAAGCTTAAATTTTATAAATTCAATTTGATTGAAAGGCTGAATTTTAAAAATATCCTGACGTTTTTGCTTGCATTTCAGTCTTTATGCATTTTTGAGAATGCTTCATAAAAATGGGAAATTCATTGTGATTGAATAGGGGCTTTACAAAGTATATTTTGTCACCTTTTTCTTTGATTATTCATTACATTATATTGGAAATTATAATCTCAACATTTTTATGCAACTTTATATAACGTTGATCTTTTATAGTGACTATCTCGTTTATAAAGGAAAATTAATTAAAGTTATTCATACCTTATAAAAGTTCATTACTGATTAATAATTTTTCGATTTTTTTATAGTGTAAAAAAAATGTTGATTGAAGTTTAAAATATGGAAATGTTTTCGCAGGAAAACATCTGAATTGCAAACTATAATTAATCTAAATTAATTATACAAATACAAAATAAGGTGTATCGGCATTTTAAGAAAATTTAGAAAAATCTTTATAAAGTTATAGAAATTTATTCTTCTTCTTCTACAATAGAGAAAACTTAAACTGTACTGATATTAAAAGAAAAATTTCGCAATTTTTTTTACTGCTAGTATTTTTCCTTTATTTCGTATTTGTACACATATAGAAACTAGCGTAATCATCTAAATATTCAATCTTTAGAACTGAATGATTCATATAGCGTCTTAGCTTTCCCTGAGTCGGAAAAGATATTATTGGAATTATGCCCATGTATATATCTCCGTCTGTCTGTCCGTTCATATGTTAATGCTATAATTGAAAAGCTGAAAGAACTAATAAGATGCAATTAGGCGTCTGATCTCTGCCCAAGTAGTAGAGCTGCATCAGTTTATTAAATTCAACCCTATTCTATTTCTTCACTGTTTTACAAACTAATTCAAAAAATAATAATGTTCATAAAAAAAATTTTCACCTCTAAGTTACCACAAGAATAAAAATACATGAATTCTTAATTATTGCATTTATTTTTCACATCCCAGGAAAATGCATAATATCCAGATTTAATAAATTATTGATGTTGTTACTGCTATTTCTGAAAACAAAGCTTGCTGAAAACTTATAAATATCTGAAAAAACAATTATAAATAATGGTTTGAAAATAGTGTTTGGCGTTTCCTTATTTTTGTAGACGCTGGAGAGCCGTTTGTAGAGAATAATCTATATTTAAAAATCTTACATGTTATTTTTTTAGAATTTCTTATTGTTTATTTTTTACGATCATTCGCTTCGTTTTTATTTCAAAAGAACTTTTTACGTTTCTGACTGAAAGAAAAATAACTAGTTGAAACCGTTGCTTACTCACCCCTCTTTTCGTTTAATTTGCATATCGTAGATCATCTGCATTCAAAGAAAACTTCCAATAACTTTGGAAGAAAATTTCAGACCTATTTAAAATTATTTGAAGTATATGAGATAAAAAAAAAAGTTTAAATATATATAATATCGCTTCTTTTTCTGTTTCTCTTGCATTTGATATAAAAGATATTGAAATATAAGTGATAATATTTAAGAAAAATGAATTGTAATTCACAGGCATCTGTTAAGACTTAAGTACTTTTCTGAACAGAGAAACGACAGATATTTCTTAACTACTAAATTCAGGGGGGGGGGGAGGAAATAACGAATTCGTCTATTTATTTAAATTTGAGGTATAGATATTTTAATTAATATAGCTATTTGATTCTTATTAGTGTCCTCAGATAATACTTGCAGAAAATTCTTTGAACTTAAAAAAAATCTAGAATTAGTCAAAGAAATAAATATTCTTATGTTTTTTGCGAAAAACTAACTTTTCTCTATAGACCTAAGAGATCAGTCAATTCAAAGTTTTGGAGTAATTTTTATTTTTGGATGCTTTTTGTCTGATAACTAAGAAATTCGTGCCAAAATTAGTAGTTACTTTTCATTCAGAAACATATTTTTTACTTCTGAAAATAATACAAGCTTCTTGATTCAAACTTTTGCATGATTTCTTTCGATTTCCTGTTATTTTGTATAGTATACATTTCTATTTCTCTCAGAAATCAGTGGAAGCTTCTGGTTTAAAAAGGGATGTTACTTGCCATACAATGACAATTTTCTATCCGTCTTTCGCAAATGAATTAAATGCATATCTGCAGATAAAAAAATGTTTCTGTATCCATTTAAATACTAGTTTTTTCGTGACCGAGAGTGCTGTAACACGCACGACTATTGCGTTTTCTTTATAATTTGTGTTATTTCTTTGTCTCGATGAATAGATTACTTTCAATTCCTTTCACTCTTTGTGACACTCTTGTTATTCTTTCGGATGCATTTTTAGTAAAAAATTATTTCAACACTTAGCTCTTCTGCATATAATAGCCAAGACTCAGAAATATTTCATTTTACGCAAACACCTGATTTATCGTATCATTCATACTCTTTCCTATTGCAAAAAGTTTAATTTGGACCAGAAATTAAAAAACGAAATTTAAAAATGCATTAAAATTTTAAATGAAGAAATTTTTATAGCAACTATTAACCATAGAAGATAATTTGTGAGAACAAAATTCTACTGATCAATTCATGATATCTTACTGAAACATTTGTCAAAACATTGAAACTATATTAAATACTAATCCATACTTAAATTTCGTTATTTCATGAGTCTAAAAATTTATTATCTAGTATTTTGTATAAAATGCGCGTGAAACATGAACTGGGGAAATATAATGATTAATAGTCCCAAAAAAATATAATTTTAAAAAAATTCCGAAATGCCTTCACAAAGTTCAATTAAGTTCTCGGATGGCTGAAATTCGAAATTACCTTTTTCGCCTAAAAAGTTATTTAAACGCCAGTTTTTATATTATCGTAACATCAACTCGCTACGCATTTTTTCTCTTTATCTTTGCTGTAGCTAGAGATAATGCGATATTCCTGTTTCTGAAGACGGATCAATAGAAAGGATCATTTAGGCTTTTCAAAAATGAACCAACTTTTAAAAGATTAAATTTCTTTTCAGAATATAATTTTAGATTATATCCATTTTATTTGAAATTAATTCATTTACCTATTTACCTAAATTTTTGTGATTTATTCTACTTATCTATTATGACTTATGCATGAAAATTACTTTTGGACATTTTCATGATAATGAAACTGTTACACTTGGTAGCGTTCCTTTTTGTCTCTTGATTACTTTCATTGTGTCTAAATTTTCTTTTCGTTAATTTCTCTTAATATTTTGATCAGTGAAAAGGCTTAAAATGTGATCTGTCTCAAAAATTTCAAATATTAGCTAACAATTTATTGCTCAAATCTAAACCTATGTTGCTATCAGTTCCGTCAAAAATATCTTCAAATCTGCTTATCTGTCTTAAATATTTAATTTTTGTATCCCAGAATTATTTTTCATAGACTTTGCTCTTTCTGATTTAAAAAATAATGAAAGTATTTTTTTTTAATTCTAAACTCTCGAAAAAGCCATTAAATATTTTTTGATTGCAATTATATATAATATTCGAATCAAAACCATTTGGGATAAATTTCTTAAAATCTTTTATCTTAATTTCTCCTTAATTTTAAGATTAAAAAAAAGACATACGTTGCGCCTATCTAATTCTGAAATCTACTGTGCATCTTACAGGGGGCGAAACAGATGAGGTGTCAAAGCATAGCCAAGAACAACAAGCAATTAGATGTTACACGGCATCTAAATATATGTTTGCATATGACTGTGACAGGAAAAGACTTCACTCAGAAATCTTTTTGATACCAAAAATATTTTAGTAGAGTAGTCAAAGAAATAAAGAGATTTATTATTTTATATAAAATCTAATTTAGAAAATATTTTGCTAATGAATGAAATAAAAAATAAACATGTTTGAGAAAAAATGCAGTTTGTATGTTCTTATTCAAAAAATATGCTTCATGACACTTTACTACTTAGTTATTAAAATGATGGACATAAGCTGCTTGAATTCAGATCTATAAAATTTAGCTGCAATCATATGCTTTTGTAGATATTTCATGAACAAAATATACTTCAAATATCTACAAAAGATTAACTGAATGTGAATAAGCTTTCTGCAATTCGTATTAGCAATCTTCTCACTTTCTAATATGATCACCATAACCTAAAATTGTTATATAGTAATAAGAGGTAGCAATGTCTATATGTCGGATCGGGAGTTCGGCATCTGAGGGACTAGGTAAAAAAATCTAATACTAACAATTGTGCTCTTTAAGAAACAAATAAGCAAATTAATATCATTGAAAATTCCCTTCAGATACAGCAATCGCCAAATTTTATTGCTAATTTATATATTATAAAAATATACATATTTTAATACGTTTATTTATTCATACCTTTTTATAAAGAACAATATTATTTTACGATATTTAGTTTATATCATTGGAACATTTTACATTGTAAAGCTTGCTTTGGGTAGCAGAAGGTAATTCTTTCTAAATAGGGGAATAGAATTCCGAAATTTATATCTATGATCATCTTCACAACAAAAATTGCCAGTGTTTGCCTTCTGACGATTCCTTTATAATGCAATTTAATAAAAAGTTTAAGTGATAACTACAAAAGCAATAACAGCATTTTTTCAAATACTTATGAAAATACCGAAGAATGCAATTGTTAAATTCTTGAAGAACTTTAGTCGCCCACATCCACTTATTCTTACATTAAAGTAAAAAAAGAACAACTTGAAATGATTCCTACTCACTCTCCCTAAACCACGATCCCTTTCATCACCATATTTATGCTTTCTACAATTTTATTACTTTGAGCAGTAAATTCTTAAAACAATTATTTTTTTTATATTTTAGCGTGTATCTATTAAAGAATTAATTTATCATGAAGTTCTGAAATGATTTTCTCTTCTCATATTCATTAATTAAAACTTCCTTTTTATAGAATAGATGTGCAAATGAGTTGTTTTATCTTCGAACGAAGCATGCAGATTCAAAATTGATAGCTTGTCTTAAATAGATATCTCTTTTTAAAAAAATCACTTCTTTTACTCAAGTATAAAGCTAGATAATTCAAAATAAGACAATAAATAAAATATATTTAACTACATACATCTTCAGATAAAATGTATAAATTAGAAATATTTTCATTTTATTATCATTTAAAATTCCTTTATTAAAAGATTCTTCAACTATTTCACAATAAACATCATCAATTTCAATTTGAAATTGAAATGACACCTAAAACTGCACATTTTATCAAAAATTAATTTTCCATTTCTCATGTAAACAGTTAATCTGTCGAATATATTTCCTGTTAAGCAACATATTTATTTAATTAGAAGAGATAAATTCAATTCTGAAACTTTTAATTTATTTTATACAGTTGATTATATCAGGCTATTCTAGAATTACACATATTTATTCTTGAAATGTTGCGCTTTCATTCAAATCCCTTGCCTCGGGCTACATGAAAATCAGTTTCAGCTTTCCATGCAGTTTTGCTTTCAAGCATTTATAAATTCACAACAACAATATGCAAATAGAAATTTGCTACATCACATGAATATTTGGCGTATAAGCAGGACTTGCATATAAATAACAATTAAAAATAGTCTGATACTCAATTAGAAAGGTAAAATAGCGGTAGATAATGGAGAATTTATTCATTTAAGAAATATATTATCATAATTCTATCTTTTAATTTGTTGCTGTTATTAAAAGCTTCTACTCGTAATTTATTTTTCTCTGTATATCCATCATTATTCTGTAAATTTTAAATTCTGAAGCAATTGTTATAGCTTATGAATTCTTTAAAAGAGATTATTATCATTTATTTTGCACTGTGTTATTGTGAGAAATAAAAATATGAAACATAAATTTATATTTTATAAAATTCACCGTTTATTCAGAATTTCATCTGCCGTTTCATACTTTTAATCTTCCGCGAGTTTTAAATCATGCTTTGTATTTTCATATAAATATTTAAAAGATATTTAGTTGAATTTTTGACAATTACTACGAGATTTATTACCAGAATCATCGATCAAGAATATATGAAAGACTATGAAGTGTAAGAATCATTAATCAAGAAGAAACGAAAGACTATGAAGTCTTACATTCCCTCCACTTTATGAAAAATAACATAGCACTCAGTATTTTTCTAAAAATGAAATTGATAGTTGGTGCTTCAAGACTATGAAAAAGAAAAACAGCTTAATTAATATTTTCCCCGTCATTATACGGAACGTCTTCACAAAATCTTAACAGTGTCGATATTTGCATTACTTTTGAAATCCTTCTCGATTTTGGGGAATGTAAACTATTTTGCAATGTATCTAAAAAAAATTTTGATATCTTGAAATTGAAAAGTTGTAAAAATTTATTGTCAAGATATTAGATGGCGAAAGCAGACTATACAGATTGAAAAATAATTATCTCCAACCTATGAGTAATAATTTCAATGCAATTTATGCAGAAAAAACTCAAGTAATGCCAAAGAAAGACACCTAGGTATGAATTTTCAAAATTTCTACGTACAAGCCACCAACGGGAAACATCAAGTTTGTGCCGTATCGGATGAAGCCATATGTTTTATCAACATAATTCAATTAAGAGCCCACGAGATTTGAAGTGTTTATGAATTTCACGCAACTTTTGTATCAAATACCTGCATGTATGAGCTACTTAGTCGTAGTCAATAAATTGGGAAATTTAATGTATGAATTATACTCGGACAAATTTGTTAAGTATTCATTTATAGTTAACTTTTGGAACTGTAGCGAAATTTAAAGTGCTTAACTTATTAACCTATACAACATAATAATTTGAGCATGCTAAATTCAATGTACTTCAGATATTGAATGCCATTGCATTCTGAATTATAAAATGTTATCCTCGGCAAACGAAGAAACTAGGATTCATTTTTTGTATTATAAAAAATAAATATTTTTAAGAAACATATTTTTAGAAAAATAATATGAATATATATGCTGGAAACTTCAAAACCAGAAAGATGAATTAATGGAGAACAATTCATTCTAAATAATTAAAAAAAAATGATGATTTCTAACATTTTATATAATTTCAAAAATAAATTCAACAAATCAATTTTAACAAAAAATTAAAAACTGAAGAATGATGAATAAATCAATCTTAACAACTGTAAGAAATCGATTAAAATAACATAATGCTAGAATGAAGGAGAAAAAAAGTTTTTTTAAAATAAACTTAGCAGTTATTTACACATATTATGCATCTAAGAAATTAAAAATGTTCACATCAAGAAAAATTTCAATATCACTTACATGTAGATAAAGGTAGATTATCGAAATAATCATATAGGTAGGCCAATTACCTATAAGGGATTTCTTATTCTTACTCCCAACCAGGTATATTATATGCGTGTTAAGGCACAACTTAAGAAAAATTAATAGACGTTGACAGAAGTAGCAAAAATTAGGTAGACAAACGATAGCTTTTGAATTAAAATACAGCAGCTCAAGTATAAAATGTAGAAAATATATGTGAAGGAATTGATTGAAACAGAACCCTATTATGATAAAATCTACTTACATTACTTCAAGCCATTAAGTAACGTATAGATGTACGCATGAAAATAAGATTTATTTTATTATTTTTTTTAATTCCATTAAATTGCAAGTGTTTCAAATTTTTCTGATGTCAAAAATATTTTTATTGCTTGGCAATAATAAGTTAAAATCAAATATCTTTTTCAAACCATGCAATGTGTGCAAGTCAGAGAGTTTGAGCGGAATTTGAATAACGTTTGATTTACGAATTCTTGATATTTTCTGAACAATCCACGTCATCCCTTTTTTTACATTTTATAAATCTACAATTGTAAATGAATTGAGGAGAAATTTCGTTTGTACAAAGTACAATAGAATCGTCTATATCATCTGACCACGTTTCAAATTTAAAGGACTATCCTATATTAACCCCCACGTAGCTTTAAGACAAGATTAGCAGCTGGCTAGGTATTAAAGCTTTTATTTTTATAATTATAGCTATTAGTTTAACAGTTCTTATACAATGACCAAAACCATCAAATCTTAGATATAATCTTAGCAATAGTTTTTTAGAAATGAATGCTGACGCCAAAACGGAATAATGCCAATATTTCAGCGAAGGCGATTGAAGTTTTGTGATCGGAAAAGTGCCAATTTCTATACTGATATGCTTGTAAGAAACGTGTTTCTTAACTGTTCCTTAAAATATGCTACTAACATAAATTAGAGGACATTTCAAGATAGATATGAAGCATTAAAGAAGTATTTTGGTAAATAATGTTTTTTTGATGTTTCTTTTAACTCACTCAAAATAAATTGCTCATTAATTTTATGGTTTCATATTCATACTGAAATATACTCCAGTTATTGTGAGATATGTATATGCTTTGGAGATCTAATTTGAAATAAATTACTAAACGCATGACATAAGTGAATAACGATCTTAAAAACATGAATTCCTCCTTATAGATTTAATACATTCTTAAAAACTGAAAAAGAGACATTATGCTTCAGGAGACGCTGAAAAAATTATCTTAGAAAAATGCTATAATTCAATAATATTAATCCTAGACTTGTTAAAACAGCAATTCATCATCTGGAGTCGCTAACGAGATGAAAGATGGAAGGCTGTTTATTTAAACTGGAACAGATTCTGTTTGTGTTGCTCTGCTAACAAAAATTCAAAACGTGCTAACAGATCTGAAATGCTCTTGAGGTAAAGTTAAGCATCTGTCCATTTGAATTTTCTTAACTGTCAGACTTAGAGAGAGGTGATGCAATTCTTGTCAAATGGCATGGGCTTGTTTGCGCATATCAAACGGTGAAATGTTTTCGAGTACTTTCTCCGAATATTTATAATAAAAACTGGTGGCATTTTGTATTGCGTTAGTTCAATCAAATACACAAGATAACATCTTTAAATTAGTTTTTAGATTTTAATCTGGAGCACAAAAATAAGCTTTTTTTGATCGATATAAAAAGCTAAGCACAATTAAACCTTTAAATAATGTATTTATTGAATCTTTTTGCTTTGGGATATTTATTGTTATTTCAATCCATTTAGGCAGTGATGGATTTAGGTATTTTGCGGCCATACTCAAAGAACATTATGAGTCTCCCCTTTTAAATAAACTGGAGTATTTTTTTTTAAATTTCAACAACGTTTTAACTCAAAAAAATGTTAATGATTTAGTTTAGAATACTTTTCATTATAATAATTTTGCGAAATACATATTCTTTTTTTTATATAACTATTCAAAACTGCACGACGTTTACGTGCAGTTTTGAATAGTTTTATATAACTATTCACGAACGTCTACTTAAATCATTATTTAAGTAGACGTTCAGTGCTTATATACCTGTGAAACTAAGTATATGCACTGGAATATGTAGGAACCTGACCTATTATATTTGATAAAGGGTTAATATTATCCTAATATTTTCAAATTAATAGGTTTTACAAATTTATATCGCAACCAGACACGTAACATTTTTAAATCAATTTTTATGCAATTCTCTTCCAATCCAGTGACCCTAAGAAGTAGCCTGTCTTAATAATTGGTAATCCGCCCCTATATTTAAGTAAAGATACTTGAAATGCATAAGTGTGCCCTCTGATTACTTTTCGTTTTTCAGTGAATTGCTGTTTTGACTTAAGGATATATTGAAATATCCCAGATTCTGTAGTTTCATGCATAACCAATCATGCAATTGTATGCAAAATTAATGCTTTAAAAAATCTTTTTTTTTTTTTGTATAAAATAAAAAAAAAATAAGAATCGCTTTTCACGCCAAAACTATTCAGATCAAGATGAAAAAATTCAGGAATGATTTGTAAAAGATGCGACAACAAAAAAAGGGCCTGAAGTAAATTTAGAAAAAAGAGAATTGCTAATTCAAACGTTTCTGAAAATATTCCAGGTATTTTTATTGCAAAGTACGTCGATAACTACTCATTAATTTTTAAATCTCTGTTAATGTAAAAATGAAAGTGTAACAAAAAAAAAATTATATTGTTGTCCGAGATTTAATCTAAACATTTAAAATCATTTATTCAAAATATGTAAAGCAAAATACGAGCAAAAGTAAAATGTGAATTTCGTACTTTAGTTTGTCATTTAGAATAGTACAGAATACTTAGGAATTTTGTGAAATATTAATCCTTTCATACTTTTTCAATAAACAACTAGGCAGTCTATAGAATGCAGGATTTCAAGCTTTTACGGTAACATATACTAAGTTAAGAGGTCATGAATGATCTCAGTTCTTTATTTTAAATATTCCAAAATTATTTTTTTTATTTGCTTAAAGCATGAGACATGGAGTTTGCTAATTGTTACGATCTATGAAAGCTATACTTTAAAGCGAGGCTGTTCAAAAGATCAGGGAAGTAATTTATCCATGTTTTGCTGTTTTCTTTAGTTAGGTAGAACATGATAAATCCCTTCTATCGTTACATGAACTGAAACTAGTTTTACCTAAAAATTTCCTTACATCTATTTCAATAAAGTTTTTAAAACTTAAATATTTTAATCCATTTTTTTTTCTACGAACGTATATTCCAAACTATTGAAATGGTACTCTGATGGTACTTTAAATTATCTAAAATATCTCAATAGATATTTTGCTACACAATTCACCTAATACCTTTTTATTTATTAGTTTTCGCCTTTTCTAACGTTCAATAATGAACAATTTTTAAGTCATTTTCTCTGTTGAGAATATTTGACAAATAATTCTTTTGAATACCATTATGATAATACATTTGTATTTTTTGAAAAGTGATGATGTATAAGCCATTTTTTAAAGAAAAAAATAACCTTTAATATTTCTCAGTTGACACAACCTTCTAAGGTCTTTAGATAAAAATATAGCTCTTATATCTTCGGAAAGACAGAACGGTGATTGACATTTAGTGCTTATAATATGAAATTTATAACCTTTTGTTGCTTGACTCATAACAAATTAAGTACCTTTTAGGTTTGGTTGATTTTATCTCCTCATTCATATGTCTTACTCTCAGACCGTTTATGTTACCTTTTTTATGAGAAAAGCTGCCTTCGGCCTAATAAAGATAAAAGCGAAAATTGGTTAATGAAATTTGGAGTGTATTTAGACAAACGAGAAGGTATAATAAATATCCTTTCCATATTTATCACTTCCATGCTCTGAGGTACTTCATGAACTGAAAGGACTGAAAGGCTTGTTTAGACATTAAAATTAATGCATTAATGATGCTTATATCTCAACCCTAAGAGAACTAAATGATGGGTTGTATTTAAATATTCAAGTGGGAAAGGGTATATAAGAAAAATAATAGGTCTTTAAATGACAAATTAATCGAAACAGTAATTTGAAAGATATGAAATGTAAATTTAAAAAATTTGAAGCAAATGCGTGGGAATAGTCTACTTTTTTTGTTGTTGTTGTCGAGATCGGAAACTGAATTGACTCCATCAGCTGTGAACATCCGACATGAATTGGCTCCATTTGTTTCTGGGAATGCAATTAATGGAGTGAATTCATGCTACTCGTCAAATTCGCTAGCTATGTTTAATTTCAGAACCAACCACACATCTGGTTGTTTTTTTTTAAGAATATTTGAGTTAGACAACATGGAATTAGATGTCAAGCACAACATTTTTTGTCATGCTATTGTGAATTCATACAAATTAAGATCATTTCGAACGTCAATTAAAGTCAATATTTGAAATTGTGTGGCACGAAAGAAGTTTCACGATTCGAAATAACATTCACACTTCCTCGTGAAGATTCAAATAAAAATGTAAGTCAAGTAAATCAATTAAACGTGTAACATAGACATGGACGTAACTGGCAGAAAACATACGAGGTGGTGTGCTTTTGTCCAAGCCTTTCATGTTATTGAGAGAAGACACATAGATCAACCTACATATCAACATCACATACATGACTATGTCTAGTTTAAATGCAGTTCAATAATGGATTTCATGCCTAACTGTTGGAAGGTTACAATAACGATCAAATACTTGTGCAGGTGCCCTCCAAACGTCTTGTTGTTGGAAGAAGTGTGAAAGATGATTCGTTTGACCATATAACTCTCCTCCACTTGTCAAACGACCGAGTTTTGTGGTTATAGAACCATTTAGATGACGTGTGGCATTAACATCTATGACAAGAATAAGGGATGGGACGCTGGGGAAGGCTGCTCTAAGATAAATGTTATGTTTATAAAGGTACCTCCTAACTGAAGTTATTGACGCTGGAGAATCCGGACGCTGATTGAATTTTGCATTCAATTTGGGCTGCCGTTGTTTTCTTTTCAGACATTACAATACGCCTTCAATACTCATAGGTCTATTTCACTCATTCCATCCATTATTTTGCTTTACTGAACTTGTCAAGCCACTCTGTGGGTACGTTGTCATGACTTTAGACCCGCACCTCTTGAAATGCTTAAATTCTGATATGTTTCGATTCAAGTTGCTCCAGCTCTTCGGGCTTCTGGAATTTGGCTTCTTTGAAAGTCTATGAATTCTGATATTTCACGCTTTTGACAAAAATCCAAGATGTATACAAGTTGTCTAAAGTTACTTCATATTGCTATGATATATACTTTTTATATTAAAAAAAACTTGGCAGCTAGGATTATATTTTAATGTTTACAAAGTGCATTCTTAAATGACAGTTTAAGTCTCAGGTGTTTACGTTATTTTGGCAACCACCTATAGCTTCAAATTTCATTGTTTTTAGCCAGGCAGTGGTGATGTCTTGCAAGAGCCGCTATTGATTGGTTGATCTTATGAAAGAGAAGCGTTGAAATGATCTAAATCTTCCAAAATAATAATATTCAAATCTTTATAAATCAATCAGTTTCCATCATCGAAGAGCGAAACTTTTTTGTATAAAATATTAGTGGGCGAAAAATATTTTACTAATCATTACTAATAGAAGTGGGGGGCCTATATAAAAATTTAGCTTTCGTAATTTTTTAGTCTTACATTTATTGACTTAAAAAACATATATATAACTCGAGCGTGACACAGAATTTGTTATTATTATTTATTGTCGAATGGCAACAGTTAAATCTAAGCAACGCAAAAGTTTCAAACATTTCATTGAATACTTTCAAGGCTGCAATTAATTCGACGCTTTGTTCAGCTAATTAATGGATCTGCAAAATTTTATAATAAATGTTCAGAAAAGATTTCACCAAAAACTCCATTCCGTCAGAGGAAAGAAGATATAAAAGAAATCAAGATGATAGAAATAGGTGTTAAGCATATGTTTTAATCGAGCACGAAAATGGGTTTAACACATTGACCGCCGCTTGACTCGCCTATGGTTTATATCTTCTGTTTAATTGCGCTGAATCATCTATCTAATTAGATGGCCCCCTGTCAGAGAAGGCGGAATTTAATTAGATATATTACTGGAATATTTGGCTTGAGTTGTAGCAATCAACGTACTTAACGTCGGCAAATAGGAAATCACAATAACCTGTGTACGGAAATTTCTGTTCATATCTCCCAAATAATAATCACATAAAACTATTTTTGCATTACCTTAAAACTCAAAAAAATACCTTTTTATTCATGTCAGTTGCATTACCGTGCAATAACTTTCTTCATTTCCTAAAATTTAAAAAATTTAATTGATATGCAATTTGCATCAATATCTTTAATGTTACGATGAAATTCAAACTCGGGTATCAAAACATTCAATCGCATGCTTTTGTCAGTGTTAAAATTAAGATTAAAAGAAAAGAATTACTTTCTTTCGATATTAAATCAAGGCAAGTAGGAATTTCCAATTCCGTTTTTATTTTAAAGTATACGTACATTTTTAATTTGCACTCTCAATAATGTGTTGCAGACCGATTCAATAAAATTCAATATTTTCAGTCTTATCAGATAACAAAGTAAAATTTCTTTTTAAAAAATTGCATTCTATGATAATAGTTTAGCATCCTATAAAGCCAAGAAACAGGGAAAAAAGTTGGTCGGCAAAAATGGTTAATAAAATATAATCCTTTACATAATTTAAATCGCGGTTTCATTTGGAAATATATGGCCTATCACTAACGATTTAGAAATTAAGTCTTGGACCATGACTTAATTTCTTAATTTTATTACTAGAGGGGATACCTGCATATACGTAGAAAGGATTCTAATCCACTGCTGTTACGCATAATAAATCTACAAATATTATCAATTAATATTTCCTTTCATTGGTATAACCAACTTTTTCACCTTAAAGTAGGTTGGAGAATTTGTCACTTACTCAGTTTTTATTTTAAGTAAAGTAAAGTGTTATTGAATAAAGAGTTCGCCTCTCTAATAAGAATTTCCAATCGTAGTATGTATAAAATTCTATGTTCTAAATAATAAAATGCACTCTAGTAATAAAAATCATCTATAAAATTCTAGGTTCCTAAAATTGACGAGTTATAAAATTAAGAGTTATCCAAATCAAGTAGAAAGCACAAAAAAGTGGAGCATCAAAAACATCCTATTATATTCTTAAAATTAGGAGAAATATCTATATGAAAGGAATTTTTAGTAGAAGTTAATCATATTAATATTCCATTTATTGATGGATTTTTTTTTCATTATCTTCATTTCTAAGCTTCTTTCAACATATCCTTAGCTTCTATTCAGCACCTTTTGCACAGAATCTTAGGTTTCTTGATTTTGTTTAGATGATGTTGAACACAAATGTTTTAAATTTTGTGCGTTTTCACTAAAAGAATTTTTGTTTAGAAAATATATTCAGTTTATATGATGTTAATGGCTGCGTTAGTAATATTTTTTGGCTACAAACAAGTCTGCTGTAAAAAAAGTATTATTTAAAAAAATTTGACAATAATCTTTAAAAATTACTATGTGACCTCTGGAATTTTGAAAAATGTATTTTTTAGCTTATAAAAATGTCGAGTATTGTGATAAATAATCAGCGTTTGCGGGAAGTTATATTGCAATATTTCATTGCGAAAAGAAAAATTCAGGTGAAACACATCGATTGCTTTTGAGCATTTATAATGAACATGCCCCATCGAATACAACTTGCAGAGAGGGGATTCGACGATTTAAAAATGGGGATTTCAGTACACGTGACAAAGAAAAAGAGTTTATGACAAACTGTTGAAATCCAATCAAACCATTAGTGATGAATGATTCAAGCAACAGCTGATCAAGTTGTACGAAACATTGAAGGAGAAAAGTCCAGAATTTGGCGAACGGTATAACACGGTTGTTTTATACCTTGTCCATGGTTAAAGGTATAACACGGCGCTGATGCTCACCCACATGTTATCAGACCCGTGAAAGAAGCCTTAGAATCGCTTTATTCGGATATGTTGACCCACCCTCCGTATTCACCAGACGTTGTTCTTTCGGACTACATTTTTCTTTGCTCCTAGCAGAATACCCTTCCTGGAAAGAGGTTCAATTACAACGCAGGTATCAAAAATTGACTTAATAACTGGATTGCATTTTAACAACCCGATTTTTAATTCGGGAAATTTGTTTGTTGTCCGAAAGATAGAAGAATGTAATTTCAGAATGGAAATATTTTAAATAAACCAATCTTTAATTTATATAACAAACAAATGTCTTTAACTTAAAAAAAACAGTCATATTAATACGCACTATAACTTCAATTGTTTGATTATGTTGGTATCTTTCTAGGTGGTTTTTAGCATAAAAAGCTGAACTTCTCTTGCACTTCTTTTGTATCCTGATTTATAGTGATATATTCCAGATCTTATTTCTACTAGATTTGTTTAACCTATAAATCTTCTAGAATGTTTTCTAAAAACCCTTTACGTTTCATGTTATTCAGGTATTTATCAAATTCTCGAACCGTGTTCCCACGAAATCGTTTTCTAGAAGGCTTTGAAATATGAAGGATTTTCCTGATAGTGGAAATGTGTTTAAAGAAATGCGTTTCAAGGGTCAATGGAGAAATTATTTGTATTACTAATCTGGAAGAAGAACTTTCTTTTTTGATGCTCTTAAGATTACCTTTATCAAATAACCTATAAATAAAAACAGAATTTTAAAGTTTATTTCTCTATATAAATGATATCAAATTATTTTGATTTAAATTTAAATGCCTTTTCACCTTGCTGATTTTTTCATAAAGCATATTGATATTTAATATAAAAGGAATGAAGATAATGTTTTGCTCCTGAAATATGAAGATTAAGTTAGTTATTTGGAAATGTCAAAAACATAACTCTAGAATCCAGCTAAGTAATTAAATGGCCTTTAATCAAAATGTGAAGACTGACAGAGAGCGCAGCCATTTGCTTTGTTTACTCATAATTTTAATATAACAATAATTAACAGAATAATTATTTTCCATCGTATAATATACAATGAGTTCTCCTTCAATATTGATTTCACTTCTTTAATAAATTGAACCAATTCCTAAAATGTAGTTTTAACTGATAAAGAACTACATTTTGATGATAAGCCGCTTATCAGTACAAAGCCAGTTGGTAAAGAGATAACAATAAGTACTTGCCGCTTAGCTTGTTGTTTCAAATTTAAATGGTTTCGGTATACATTGAAGTTTATTTTTAGCATCGAAATTGCGTGCGATGGTGTATTTTTCGTAAGCAGAATTATTTATACCTTTTATGCGTCAATTAACATATTAAAATCAATCAATTTATATTTCGCACGCGCGCGTGTGTATGTGTGTGTCATTCTGTTACTCTTATTATTCTCTTAATAGTCGTCTTCTAATCACAAAAATGTAACAACTGTGCAACTGGGCCGAAATTTCTTTAAGATTGTGGAAATATTTTACAAAACCACTAGGGACAGTACTATGCAGAAAGCATAGGATTTAAATGTTGCTGGAAGGTTTCAAATGAATATTTTATATTACTGTTTATTTAACAATGCTCTTTTTTCTTAAAATGTATATAAAGTCAAATAATTTAAATTTTTCCTATTAATCAATGGAGAAACCTAACATACAACGCTGCTGATGCTGCTGTTTTTAATTATCTGAAATGAAAATAAGAATTATTTGTATATTTGTATAAAATCGTATTACGAAATTGAATTGAATCCCTTTTAAAAACGGTAAATACTTTTAGAAAATCAATTTCTTACCCACACATTTTTCACTTAATATCGTTTAACAACTCCGACATAAATTATGTGATACTGTATAGAATTTTGGACAAAAGATTTTATCTAAAGCATTACCATCTTTTAATATATTTTCAAATATTTTCTGAGAATCCTGTATATGAGTCCAGTATGCATTTTCAATGTTCGACGTCTAACAGAATATTTTTTGATTTTTTTTTAAATATTCAAATCCAATCTTAAACATTTTAAATATATAGTTTGGCAATAGAAAAAATTATTCATTTTATTATACTACGTTAATAAATTATTTCAAATAAAGTCGCTAATCATTATGATATGAAATATATGTAAAATCATAAACTATTATTAACAGTTTTTTTTATATCAATATTGAAATTTGAATTATTACTGATACAATAAAAGTATATTGGAATCTTCATTACCTTAACATATATGATAGACAATACAATTCTAATTAAATGTTTTATTATTAAAATTTGTAAATTAATGCATTTTTCTCATAATATGCATTTTCTTTTTAGAATATACATTTTACTACAAGATGGAAAATCTTCTCTTTCCTTTCTATAAAGCAAATAAAACACAAAGAATAGCTGAAATGCAAAGACTACGCAACAAGTATCAAATGCCAAAATCGACATTTGAGTTCTGGGAATAAAAAGATTCCGCATCAATTGGAAATAAAAAGATTTATGATGCTATAAAATTGATACGAAAATAACCTACATGACAACCCAATAGTTGCTCATCTTCATGTTTTGCTTCTTTTGTATCGTTACATTTCAGAATCGACTTGAAAAATGTGCGCCGGCGAAATCCATTTTCACGAAACAATATTTCTTCTATGCTCGTTTTATGTGCCGAATTTTGTTTCTTAGCGTGAAAAATATCGCGTTGTCTTCTCACTTAGCAAATATTTGAAAAAAAAAAAAAATTAGAGAACTTGGAGGAAGGGCCCGCTGTATTTGTTTCTTCTCTTTGTAACTTAAGTGTTTTGAGATAAATGCATAATAACGTTTATTTTATTAGACAAACAATTAGTTTAAAAGGCAATATTTTAAATTAGATTTAGAATTAAAAATTTCAAAATTTATAATTATCAATGATTTTGTTAGGTAAAAACTTAGGTATAGGGTTCTGAAGATTTAGAGGTATAAATATGGGATCAGTTTTCAGATTTACGATTTGCTCCAAATTTCTATTATGACTTCTCTAGATTTCCTTACAGAATTTTTATTTACTCAAATTTGAAACTATTTTTTAAATAAAGATACATTAAAAATACGCGTTTGAAAGATCACATTTTCTCTATACGCTACTATTCTAGCATGCAGCATAAGATTCTTACTTACTCAATACTTATTCTTCTTTTAAAAAATTGTATGTTGTACCCATTCTCCTTTTTTCAAAACATTGATTTGAACTTAAAAACTACCAATACAAGTTTTTTCATTTCACTTCGTATGATTAGAATTTACTTCGAAAACATCCTAAATTTCTTAAATTAGAAAACAAGAGCGGCTGCCACGGATTTACTTATTGCTGTGGTTTATAGAGACTAAAACTTCACAGCTTTAACTTACAAAACATAGGGTTAGTACAAGGAAAACTTGAAAGCATTTTAAAAGACTACTTATTGTTAATGATTTCTATTACTCTAACTTGAAATCTAAAAGCAGTTTGAAAGACAGTTTTGAAAATTACTTCAAAATATACCACGTAGTAATGTATTTATTTGCTACTAACTGACTAAAAACTAGAGTACATAATGCGAAATTTAAAGGCTCATTTCATGTGTTTGTTTATATATTTTCCTTGTTTATTTATCTTTTGTCATTAATATATTGTTATAAATTGTTGAAAATACATAATTGATTATCCTTTCATATTCTTTTAAAATCGGAAGCTTAATCCTTACATTTCGAAATAATTTTAAATTTCATTTCTACAATGTTGTTATCCTTATATTTGAATAAAATTTCATTCTAAATACGTTTTATTCACAAAATCTTTAATAAAATTATTTTTAAGAGTACTATTATTATGGCTATCGTGCGATTATGTTTAATTTCAACTAGTCAAGCATTTTTCTATTGTGTTTGAAATAAGCACATGTTTATTTTATGCAAATTTGAGCATCGCATAGTACTTACCACATATTGTATATTGATGAATATATAAGTTTGAGCTTAAGGTAAACTTATTTGTTTGAAGTTATGTTATTCCCTAACATTTCTATGTTCACATTCAGTGAATATTAATAAACTCAGAAAATTTTAATAAACTAGTGAAACTTGTGAGCAAAACTAGTGAATGAAATGAACCTAATTCACTAATTTTGTTCAAGTGATTCTTACCTAAAATTTATTTTTATCATTTTTCTGTACAATTTTTTAATAAACTGTAAATATAATAGTTTTACCACAGGAATTTTCTTTTTAATTCTACTCAAAGTATTTCTCTCAATTTTCTCAAAAGTTCGTTCATGTCTTTTTTTGGATTTTGATCTGACATAAATTGAAATCCAATTAAATTAAATCCCATTTGTAACGACTTTTATTCAAAATGGTTATGACTGTAGTGGACTGATGGTGTACTTTCGGTTTTGCTACCGCAGGCTTAGGGAAAGAAGATTCTGTTCCAGTGAAGACTATTAAGAATATGGTACCCATAAAATCCTCCAATATAGTTCAAAATCCTTCTAGTTGTAATGGCGTAAAAGTCTGTAAATTGGGATAACAGCTTGGCTGTCGCCTTTATTATCTAAATACGTTTCAAAATTACGAAATTTGTCAGACAATAACCATCTTTTTTTTTTTTCAAGCTTGGTAGCGTTTCTTTAATCACGTGTTACATTTAAATACTGAATATTAGCATTCATTAGTTATTTATAAGTACTCTGTTAGATCATGAGGGAAGTTTCCTTTGCATCCTTTTAGTTTCTTTGCTTAAATTTATCTTTTTTTCTATCCTACAATAAATATTTTATCATGTAATCGCACTGCCCTTTCATTCCTAAATCTATCCCAATTTGTTTTACTTGATATATGATGATAGTCCAAATTAAAAAGTTTAGCATAAAATAGTCTAGACAAAAATACTGAACTATTTCTTGGCAACTGAAGATACCTCTAAGTTTGGAGAATAGACAATGAACGGCTTATTCGTGTAAACTCAAAAAAAAAAAATGAAAATAAATTGTGATATTTATCGAAAGTTAAGTAATATTCAAATTTAAATCAAAAAGATAATTTTTTTTCAAAATTATTCCAGTAAATTCCTAGAAATTTTGGGACGAAGTGTGAGCACATTCGTTTAGCGACAAGTGCCACAGACTTGATTTTTATCTTATTCGCTGCACATAAAACCGTTGTTCGAAATCGTAAAAGAGGTTGTTTCTTTTTATTTCTTTTCTTCCTGGCTGTGGCCCCAACAAATTTCATTTTTGTAGTCGTTACTACTATTGAGCAATTCAGTGCATTCGAACAATATTTGACATCCTTCCAGATCACATATCTACGTTACGATAAAAGAACAGTCAACCTCCTGTCGTGGAAATCCACCTCAGGATTCAACTATATTTAGAACTAGTAGACAGATTGGTTTGAGGTCCTTCGTGCTACATTTAATACGTCACGTAAGTTACGTCACTCCCAGTCATTTTCTCAAGGTTGAATGAGGAAGCGGGAAACTGCTGTCAAGACTGATAACGAGAGCACTTTTACGGAATTCATTCCCACTCCGGAAATTCCCAGTTTACAACATTCAAAAATGTAGCGCTCGAACAAAACCGCGATCAATGACTTTTATAGCTGTCCCCAATAGAATTTAATGCAGAGGAGCGTGGCAAATTGGTGCCCCTTATGAAAATCCAGACTCATTTGAATTTTTGACACATGCGCTTATATAATTCTCGCTCTGTGTTTGTGTTATTGATTTGAACTGAGCCTATGCATTTCCACATTTCATGATTTTTCAAATTCAGTCTCATTGGTTATATTACTTATTATTCTGTAAAATTTTCTGGACATGAAATTATTTTTCTAGAATTTTTGGCAATATCTTGTTATTGGTGAGAGGAATCATGTATATTTCCATTTAGAATCTGACAATATAAGAATGCTTTTTTATAGAATTTAAAGCGGAAGAAATCCTTCTTCATTTTGTCAGCCTAGAATACGTACAGAAATTATGTTCAAAACATGTCTCTTGGAGAATTATTTAAACGCAGCGTGCGATTTTGATTTACAACGAATTTCTCATCATTGATTTTAATTATTTTGTAATTTCGTGTTACACGAGAATCCTTTAAAGTTTTGATCATATAAAGTTTTCTGTGAAGGTACTTTTTACTTACTGAAGAAATTTAAAAATCTGTATATGTTAAAAACATAATCTTATCAAATTTCAAATAATCTTCGACAAAAATTACCGGTGAAATAATACATACTTTCGTCCTACTATGACTATGTCGGTCTTTTACGTGAGTAGTTTGAATTTTTAAATGTGTTCTTCATATTTATGTTCCCCTTATTCAATAATATTTATATTTATTTATTTTGATCACAGATTTATTCCCTGTTTTTGGATTTGCATGACTGTCAAGTAATCCACTGCCTACATTGAGAATAGTACGAATTTGATGCATATATGATTGAATTAAGCAGAATCCCATCTTGCAGTTTGGGAAAAAATATTTCAAATGAGTGCGAGCACTTCATTTCAATAATGCCATGGAATCACTATATATTTTATTTGAATAAGATATGCTTAAAAAAGTTACTTGAGTGATGGCGTTTTTAGTTCTTCGTCGGGTCGAATCGAAACAGTAAGACAGCCGTGAATGTTGGTAATAAGAGAAAAACAGATGCTTCTAGTACGACTTTTAACAGTGTACTCATTATATAAGTTAAGGACTACCACTTTCAAAACTACTGAATTTTATTCATATACAAAAAAAAATTGTACAATATTACACTACTTTTACAATTTTCAAGGGGTCAGTGAATTAGTGGTGTAAACCGGGAAATCACTTACATTAATTGACCTTTAAAATGAATTATTGGTGATCAATTAGATTTGTAAATGGCATGTAAAAGTTAAAAATGGGGACGTAAAAATAAGGTAATATGTGAAATGTGATCATGTGATAATTTCAGAGAGTATGAGAATTTGCCTAAATAAAACAACTTAAACAGCTTCATTATAATTCAAACAACGTTGTCCTGTAACAACAAGTTCCTTCTTAAGGTTCACGTACAATTTTTGCATAACAAATGCCTCTTGTTCCACGATCTCTTAAAAGAGAGTAAATCTCTCATCGATATCTTTGGCTTGATTAGCTAGACGAACTTTGAAATCTCCTTATAGGTCCTTGTGAATAATGTTCAGAATTTTTCAAAGGATTGCAACATTTAATATGCCCTTTAGTGTAACCTTATTGGCATACAATGCCAAAATTCATATTACAATAACTTCTTCATATTATATGGCATTCAGAATATGGAAATCATTGTACAGAAATCGTCTTGTAGTAATAAAAAAAATTTAATGCTTATTTAATATAAATTAAGACTACAGCATTTCGAAGGAAGGAAACCTGGAGACTTCAATTTTTTATTGTTTGGGAAAGGACGAAATTCTTAATAATCACCATTGGTTATTATTTAAGGATTTTAAACGATTTATTAAGCTTATAAGCTCTTCTAAAATACAAATAAATTTAGAAATGTTTATAACATCCTGCGTATTGCCTTTCAGTCTTCAATAAATTAAGCCTTGGCATATTCTAAAAGTGAATACTCATTAATTTATAGAAAACAAAATATGAAAATGTAATGTTTGTAATATTTTTTTAATGTGAGAATATCTTTTCGGATGACGATATAAATCGATATTCTGGATGAAGATTCGTCTCAGCTATCAAAACTTTAAAGATTGTCTTTCCAAACTTGAATTAGCACTGTGAATATTTTCTTCATCATAATGGTTCTATTATTCAAAATCAAGAAACAAATTGATAACCCAAGAAATATATACATGGAATGGATTTATATTCGAAATTACTATCCTGATGAAGATATCAGGTTATCTAACTGAGGCAAATTATAAAAAAGTTAAGCACTTACTTGTTTAATCAGTAAATGCAAGTTAGTTTAAAGCACTTAAAATTATCGTTTCGTTGGAATTCTAGAAACTTGGGTTGCATCGTACGTACAGCTGTCTTCCAAAGTGCGACACTTCTAGAAAGAAAGCTTCTCATCGCGCTTAGTGAGTGCACCAAAATTAAGTTGTATATTTAAGTATTGAATCATCTGTGATATTTCGATTCAAGTGACTACAGAGAGCTAAGAAGTGTTTTATTTTTCTTGTCTGTTCGCTGGTATCTTTTCATTGCCGACAAGGATACTTGAAAAATGAAGAACGTGATATTTGACAAATGATTCAGCGTTTGAGATTTAAATTTAGAATTCTTTATTATTTTAATAAATAAATATCTTTCTTCTTCTAAGTATTTGGCTATTCCGAGAATGAATTTTTAGAGAGGCGTCCGTTACTTTATTTTATTTTTCCTTTATAAATAGAAGTACAACCGGAAGGGGAAAAGAACAGTAATTTTCCTATATTCAATTAAATACCTTCTATATTGTATATAATAAACAGTGCAAAAGTTAATAAATACAAATTGCAACAAAAGTCGATATGAATTTTGGGTTGGTGGACTGTCTACAAAACAACTCTTTTTACCATCTTAAGAAAAATTGGAAAGTTTAATAATTTCTCTGTTATAAGAATTTAAGACTCGTTAGGCTCTAGAAAGATGTAATAGCTTCATTTGTTATTTACCCAATTATTTTCTTGTTTGCTGTCTTGAGGCTTTTATGTGATTCAAGGTTAATTAGTTCAAGCTGTAAAACTATGTGAAATGCGTTGGAAAGGAATTGTTGTTTAATTGTCTGTTTTATGGTGACTGCTTCTGCTTAGAATGATTAATAAGCACATCTGAATTATCTACCATCACGAACACAATAAGTGTGACTAGCGGGATAGTATTCCAACTTTTTTTATTTTGTGTTCTTTGAATACTGAACTGCAATCAAATGGTAAACTATAAGATTCTAAATTATGAAGGTAAAATATCCAGAGAAAATTGTTGATTTCTAAATTCATTGCGAGGAATGTGAAGTGAGTTTCATGGAACAAAAAAATGACGTGTTGTATGTGGGTGAAGAGCGACTGATTAATTAATTGTAGTTTTCTCCCCCTCAAAAACCACTGATGATCATGTTGCGTAATTCTAAGCTGAAAATTAACTTATTCAAATGAATTCATTGTTGCTAGAATAGAATTGCTGCAAGAACCTGGACTTCTGTCTTTTGCTGCACAGTTTTTAATAGTGGTTTATTTTAAAGGCACTTTTTCAATTTTTGATTTTGTAACTATAATATTTTGATTTTCATTGCTGATTGATTTTAAATGGAGTGTTTTCGAATTAATTTTTTATTTATCTTTTGATTCATTTTAAAAATTTATTTTTTTATTTTATAAATCGTAAAAACATTATAATTAGAAGAGTTGATTCAAATATAATTATTTTCCTAATATCACTTCTAATGTCATGGTTTAATGTTGTGTGAATCAAAGAATATGATCAGAAGTACTGTTTTCTTCATAATTAAATTAGATTGCGGAGGTGACATTAGTGATGTCAGGTTCAGTCTGTCAAAAATTGAAAAGGCCGCAATACTGCAGTCAATTCAATTGGCAGAATGAAATACCTACAATTAAAATATTCATCATTTAACTCTTTTTGCATAAATATCAAGAATATATAGTCTGAAAGTTGAAATATTAAGTCACAAATTTGATATAAATGAAATTAAAGTTATAATTTGAAAATTTTAAATTATAACTTTAATTTTTAATTTTAAATTTCTAAATATTCATCATTTAACTCTTTTTGCATAAATATCAAGAATATATAGTCTGAAAGTTGAAATATTAAGTCACAAATTTGATATAAATGAAATTAAAGTTATAATTTGAAAATTTTAATTTATACGGTAAAAAAATCTTGAGAATCTTCACCAAAGTCACCATTGTTTACTATTTGTTTGAATATCCGTTTTTCAAATATTAAAATAAGTACCAGCGCTTACATAAGCGCTTCAAATATAAAATAAGTACCTGAAAAATAAGATAAGATGTTTATTATTTTACAAGTTTATTCCTGGCAAGTATAATATAAAGCGTTTTTAAAATATGCTTTTTTTGAAAATATTATAATTTTTAAAAATTATGTCTATGTTTATAAATAAGAAAATATTGAAGACATAACCTTAGTTAAATTTTGTTCCCATTGAATAATACACTTATTAATTAAGTGTTGAATAAAATAAACGACTTGATTTAATGTTTATAAGAAACCGTTTATTCAGATATTTCTTTTCAAAATACTTAATTTGAGAACAAATGCCTGATTCATGCATATAAAAAATTTATTAGTGTCAAAAAGAAGAATAAAAATTCGTTTCAACATATATTGTATTAAAATGTTTACGTTCTTGCGGTGCTTGCCACATTCTAATTTTTCTCTAATAACTCATCCGTACCCATAATGTGCTTTCTCAAAAGAGTCAGTATATTACCAAAAGGTAATTCAGACTCGATTTCAAAGGTTCTAAAAATTGCTATAAATTAGAAATTGGGTGTAATTTCAAAAAATTCGTAATGTTATACACATATAGCTATTCCATTCACACATGGATTGAAGTATGCATTTCATTAAGGAAGAAAAAGCATTGTTTAAAAAAAATTAATTTGTTTTTCTACGTTATCGCACAAAGTATCTTACATTTGTGGCTTCTGAATATTAAAAACAATCTCAAGTTTTGTTCTTCTTGAAGAGGATAGCGTTTTGGAAATTGATGTGTTTATACTTTTCTTTCTTAACAACTGAATCAATAACAACTGATCCAAATAATCAACAAGACAAATTTTCTGATTTAGGCTGTCGATTTTCATTAATTCTTTCCAGTATATGATTGGAATTTGAAGCATTCTTCCTAACAGGTGTTGGAGATGAGGAACTACTAGCATGAAGAAAATGATGTGTGTAATTTAACGAAATTTTGTAAACTGTCTAACAATTTAAGAAATTATTTTCTAAAATCTCAGCCAATAGGTTTTAAAGAAGGATTTTCTGACCCAAAACTTTATTGCATTTTTGTTTAATTAAAAATGATATGAAGTTTAATTATATCATTTTTAAAATATAATAGTCAGTGATGAAATATAAACAGTGGAGTAAAAATTTATTCTTCATTAAAATTTTATATTGGCTTGAAGTTTTTCATTTAGTTTAATCTTTGGATAATATATAATTTGCCTTGAACGTCATAATGTACCTCGGCAAAGGCCGCAAAATGCCTAAAAATCGATCGTATAACCAATCTATGTAAATATTCCTACCTAGAAACTATAACATATTTCAATTTGATATATTGAAACAATGCCTTCAAAATTGTTCACCATGAATGAGAAGAGCAAGTGTTGTTTATTTTCTTAAGCTGAAGATATCGGGAAAGAAAAACTTTGGAAGGTTTTATTTAGCACAGGGAAACACACAATTAATAGAAACTTTCTAAAAATAAGCATTAGTTTCTTCTTGCTCAAACAACGGCTGTTAATATGCAAAGTGATGCTAAGTACACTCTTCACCGTGAAACTTTCTTTCGTCCATGAAATCGTCATAGTTTTTTAGTGCTGCATTCAGGCCGCGAGGCGCCAAAGAACACAATGTATATACGTCCAGGTGAAGCGACTCATTCAGTAGTTGAACGAATATAAAAGATCTAGTGTGTATTTGTTTTTACAAAAGGATACCATAATTCTTATAGAACGAGCCGTTTTCGACTTAAGCCAAACACACCTGCCATCTGGTTTTCATCAGTAGCGCCATAGCTGACACTCAACACCCCTTACATCAAGCTAAGGAAACATGGGGATTATTGTTTTCGAGCTACTGGAAAGAAATGCGCCAAAATGAAAAACAGGCACTGTAAAAAATAAATTTTATTAAGCAATTGAACACCAAATATGATTTATTCCTCCAATTACTGTTTGTTCTTTTTAATTTCATAACAAACATTCATTTAAGCCATTGCATACATTCACTTCAGCCATTTTCTCATTCTTTTTTGGACTTTTACTAATGATACAGTATTATTTTACACCTGACTATTTCGTGTATTATAGTTTTCTATTTATGTCAGTTTTCTTTCCTAAAATTTATTCTTTGGCATAAATGTTTGATTGAAAATAAATTTAATCACAATCAAAATAAATTTTATCTGCAATTTTAATATTATTTTTATCAATCTCAAAAAAAAATCTACTATTTTATAAGCATTCTTTTACACCAGAATTACTAACAGATTTTGATGTTTCTATTTTTAGATACTATTTTTGTCTTTAAGATTTTAGTTCTTTTTAAATTATGATAAACAAGTTTAAGATCAAAATACACAAGCTTATTATAAATTATAAGCTTGTTTATCAATCGAAAATTGCGATAAACACCGCAAGTTTAAAATCGATTTTCTTGTAGTTTTCAGAGGATGTCTTCGTTCAATTAAAGAGAAGAAAAAAACATTTCTGTAATTCTACTTTTATCCATTGAAAAATATTAGTGTATCATATTCTGTGATTTTTCAAAAAGTATCTGATTATTTTTTATAACCACAGAATCTATTCCTTTTTATTAATAGAAAATATTAAGATCTGAATTTGTAATTGTACATAATATTGCTAGAAATATTATAAATTTTGATTTTTATTTATCATTAAAATCTTTTCAATTGCACAAAATTTTGAAGGCTATTCCTTGATATGACAGTGGTTTTGAAATTAAAACACATACATTATAGATATTCTTTTCAGTAGATATTTTCATATCTTCACAACAGTAATTCGGATGTTACGATTGATAATTTTGAAATCATTTCTGGCAAAAATTATTGCATTTTTATTATTGCATTTCTAACTTGTATTCGTTGTATTTTAGGCGACTTAAATTGAAAATAATATCATAAAACTAATAAACACAAAAAGGAATTTTAAAAAGTATATTTTTGGCTGTTTTTATGAGAAAATGTGACGTTTTTAATGTGGTTAAATATCTGATTCGCTATTTGCAGTTCTAACCAGTCTTTTGTAATTTTATGTCATTTCAGGAATATTTGTCCTGAAACAATGTGAAAAGCATCTAGGTTCGAAAACAATTTAATAAAAGCTAAAAGAGTTTGTGCTGTTTTGCTGAAAAAATTCTGTTTTTAATACGCTTAGATATTTAATTCGTTATTCTTAATATCAATCAAATATTCATAATTCATTATAACCTAAAAATGTTTCTCCTCGGACGATAGAAAAAATGTCTTGTTTCGAAAACAATTCGAACAAATAAAATGAAAACATAATTTTAGTTGAGCAATACAAATATAAAAATTCAGGAAAACTTTAAAATTAAACTAAAAAGAGATTTAAAAAAATTATTCATATTTATGTCTAGAAATTTTAAATAGATGTTATACACTTTTGATCTTTTTAAAGTTGAGCTTTGCAAGCAGGTTTTCAGTCTTGAAATACTCTCAGATTGCGCGCAGATGTTTGTCACATTTTTATTTTTTGAGAGCTGCACATTTCGGCAAAAAAAGAAGCTATAAATAGCGATGGAACTAGTCATGTGTAGTCATGAAATCGGCATCGTCAATTAAAAGAAATCCCATGTAAATTTAAAAAAATATATATATTAGCTGTCCAGAAAACCATTAAACATGGAGGTAGAAAATTAGCTAATTTGTTGATGTTAACTATTAAATCTTGTCTCCTCTAATGTTACAAACAATAAATGAAAAAATATTGAAACATTTTTTCAAACTGATTAAAATTTAAAAATTGGTATAATATATACGGGCATCCACTCTAATCGTGGTCCTGTTGCTAGTTTCTAAATAATAGAGATAGGCATATACGTCCAGTTGGAAAAATGTTTTAAATGTAGTAAAAAATTATATTTTATGTTTCAATAAATAAATGTAATAATGAAAAATATAATAAATCTAATATTTCATAAAATCTAAAAGTCGTTTTCTGAAATATATTCTTCATATTCTAACATTTTAAAATTTTAAGCAAAAAATGATTCACTTTTCAACAATTAACACTGGCCGAATTATGAAGTTTTATATATCATGATTTAAACAGCTAAATTTTGTAGCCTCAAGAACATCATCATAAATCTTGCGGAAATTGAAATATTGAATTAGTATACTATTAGGTTTATATTTCGATCGATTACATAATACTTTGGAAAGATTTTAAATATGAACCTAATTGCTTAAAACAGATTTATATTGTCTCATTTTTAAACATCTTATTTAATCTCTTGCGAAGCATAATTTGGTACATTTGTAAATTATTATTATTTTTTATTTTGCTGCAATAATTTGATCTTGCAAAATAAGATAACTTCAAAAATTTCATAATATATTGGTTTATTTATGAAATTTTGGCTATTTAATATACTTACCAATGATCATTCAGGTTATATTGAAAGCTATAAGTATCTTACCATTGAGCAATAAGAATAAATATATCTTATAATGCTCACTGGTAAGTATACTCGACATTTTATTTCAGGCAAATTAGTACAATTTGATGACACTTTTTGAAACTGAAAATTAATGTTTTGTGACGCTAATTTTTAACTCCATTTTCCTTTGAAAGGAATGGTCACACGAAGTGTTACATAACAAAAAAAGCGGTAGTGGTCTCACCTATACTTTTTCACATACTCTCCAAAGCATTTTTTATTCTTTTTCTGTTGCATAAAATAACGGACCTTAAGTAAGGTCCCGAATACTTTGCATAACATTGGTGAACAATAGTTACGAAATATAGGTCTTTCGAGAGTATCTAACACTTGAACATTTTTTTACTGAATCTTTGTATCTAACTCTTTACTTTTTTTGTATCGAACTCTAACTCTTTACTTTTTTTTGTATCGAACTCTATCTCTTTACTTTTTTTAATCCAACATTTTTACTTTATTTGGCTTGTGGATATGTAATTTGGACACATTTTTGCAGACGGATTGACACCAAAATTTCACACAGAAAAGCAATTGTAGTCTCAAAATAAGAGACCGAATTTCATTGAATTAAATCGTTGCATTTATGAATTATTGCCTTTATCTGCATACAAAAGTGCAGACCGACTAATGGAAAAACGTTGGACTGATTTTTTTTCAAAATTTGTTAAGAATCTGCTAAACTTATATGCCAAATTTTATCTACCTAGCTCTTTGCGTTTTGCAGTTATAGAGCTTCCTTGCACTCGAATAACAGATAGACAGACTTCCTGTGAATTGATTTCGTTCAAAGTTTGATAGAAATCTACAAATTTAGTTTTAAGTGCATATGCCAGATTTCATCCATCTAGCTCAAAGTGTGTTCACAGACAGATTTACTACCTCGCAGAAATGCCAAAAGTGTGTTCCTCGAACTCAAGGAGGTTTGAAACGTGAAAATTCGTAAAAAATATCGCATTCGAATTTTTTGACGATTTTAATACTGCCTCCATGCTTTGTATATGAGAAAGTAAATATTAAGTTGTAATGTAACTTAATATAATAGTACATCTTATCCATTTGTTTCATTGAAAGATAAGTTAGAAAATCAGTGATTACAACTTTTAAGTATTCAATACATATAATATTAATTCCAAATGTTTGTAATGTTATTAATACGAAAACTTTAAATTTGAAGAAGAGCTTACTATGTGAACTATATATTATTATTATTATTTATATATTATTGCATTGTTCCAGAAACTACAAGTGAAATTACAATAAATTTATTCCCTTCAAAATTCTGAAAATTAGCTCAATAGCTTTTCAAATAGAAGGGAACCAACGCTTATTTTTTTCTGAGAAAATCTATATGAATTAGTATTTAAATTACCACTCTTGATCTTTTCAGTATTTAAACCTATAAAAAACGTTGTAATGACATTTTTAATTTTCTCCAAAAATTTTACTTTTTCAAATGCTGATAGTTTTCTCTGGAATACATTTGTATATGACCGCTATTTATTTTGAACAACTATAATAGGTTGATTTTAGTCGTAAAACAATGGAACTTTTTTGTTGTATGTGTCAAGGTATCAATAATTTTTTTATTGCAGATAATTAATAAGGTCGCCCGACTGTATAAAAATTCAAATTTCGCTATTTTTTTAGCTTTACATTTATCTAAAATAACTTGGAATATAATTTTAAGTAAGCATTTTTCCAGTTGGAAGTACAGGTGGTTATCAAAATAATGGAAACAACTGTGAACAAAAGTAACATTTTTGAATGCGCTTCGTAAGCATTAAAATATAATAATAGCCACCAATTTTTTTATAAATAGCAGTTTATATGCTCTGGTAGTATGTGTTAGCTTTAATAAAGTTCTGTAATTCTTGGATTTTTTTCAAAAGCGTAAAATGACGAACCTCTCAGATTTACAGAGAGGTCAAGTTGTAGGAGCCCGTCTAGCTGGAGCAAGTTTGACCGAAACATCCCAACTTTTAGGCATTTCTAGAGGTACGGCGTCTAAAGTCATGACAGCATACACACAACTCGGCAAAGCAAAATAGTGGGCAAAAAGAGAAGCTCAGTGAAAGAGACCGAATGGTATTGAAACGGATTACCAAATCACTTGTCACAGATGTTAATGGTAAACGTCATCTACAGTGAGGTCACACTCACAAAACCTGGTCGATTGATAAGTGGAAGAAAATAATATGGTCTGACGAATTGTTTTTCACACTTTTCCCTACAACAGGACGGGTACAAGTTTGGAGGATACCTGCACAAGAGTATGATCGTGATTGTCTCCTTTCAGCTGTCAAGCATGGAGGTGGATCTGTAATGACATGAGCAGCCATGTCGTGGTTTTCTACTGTACCAATCGTAACCTTGAAAGGAAGGATTACTGGAAGATGTATAGAGAAATTTTAACTAACTAAGTCCATCCTATGATGCAAACTTTGTTTCCTGCAAGAGATGGAAAGGGCTAGACCTTGATGAGGAATGCGGCAGTTTTATTCATGGCTTTTAAGACTCTTACCTCAACTACCTCAGTCATCTGCTATCGTGACGACAGTCATTCACATCACTCCAGGCACGGCAGAAGTAACTTACTTCCGATTTCCTTAGATTCTGTCGTGACATCATAAGTGAGTTGAATGTTGCTAATATAAATAATGATGGTTTTTTTTTTTTTTTTTTGATAAAATACGAAAGAGCTTTCCCACTATATAAGTTATTTAAAGATTACACCCTTTCACCGCTCATTCTTGAATTCAATTCTTGTCTTTCTTATTAGTAAAAAACTTACCAACACGCATGTAATAAGAATATATTAAGGTGGAAATTTATCTACATAAAGACTGAAAATTCGACAGATTAACTACAAAAAGAGGAATGAAACGCTGGCTTAGTGATGTGACAGTTGTATCAGCAAAAGGGGAAAATTTCTGTTGCAGCATCTGTGCCTCCTGTGAAAAAGGGGTAGTTGCTAGATATCAGGCTTATAAAATTTGAAAAATATTTCTAAATTTGTTGTAAATGAATGCCAATGAAAGAGTTTAAATTTGTGCTAAGTTTCGAAATTATAATTCTTTCTCGCACTTTCAATCATAGCATTTTCTTTTCTTTTTTTGCTAATTTATGGTAACTTCTAAAATGATTCTCCATTTGCTTCCGTATAATCAATTCATGTTCCGTCCCAGTCAAAACATAATTGTGTGGAACATCTAATGTCTGATTGCACGTTGTCTTTCACAGTGTTATGACATCACGTCCTTTATCCTGTATTAAGATGAGCGATTGATAACAGAATTAAGTTGATTTGATGAAATGGATGCTCATTACGTGAGCATTACCTAATTGCAAAATTATACAATTATAATAAGATTCTTTCAAATTCAAGAACATCCCAATAAATAGTATTACTGTTAATTTCAGCAAACTTCTTCTAATTTTAATTATTTTAGTAAAATAGTGTAATGCCATTTTTAGTTTCCTAAAGTTAACAGAATTTTATCTTTTCAATTTAAATAAATTTAAGCACCTTTTTCTGGTTATTTCTTCTTTTGTCTCTTAAACTGGTTTCTGTTTAATTGCCCTATTTCAAAAAAATGATTTTTTCACAATAAAATCCAGAATAATATCTATTCCAGTTTCAAAGATGATGCAGAAGTTAAAAAACTTCACCTTTTTACTTTCTCGTATTCGAATTATAAAGAAAATATGGTAATAATAAAAAATTTCTTACTCAGAAGTTTGATTCCTTGAGTTCGAAAAACATATTTTTGGGATTATGTCTGTCTACTATGAATGCAATAACTCAAAAATGCTTTGAATAAGATGGATGAAATTTGGCATATAGACCCAAGGCCAAATTTATAGATTTCTATCAAATTTTGAACGAAACCGATGCAGAGAAAGTCTGTCTGGCTATTTGAATTCAAGTGAACTGGATAACAACAACACGTAAAGAGCAAGATAGATAAAATTTCGTGAACAGTTTTCGTATCTGAATTCTGTCAAATTTTGCACCGCCTGTCGGCTCGTACTTGCGCATGCATATAAATACAATCAGAAAAATTCAGTATTTGATCAATATTGATCTACAATTGTAGTTCTGAGTCAAATTTTGGTTTCAATCGGTTAGAAAAAAAAGACATCCAAACTACATATTTGTTAGACATATTTAGTAAAAATACTAGATAATCATCATTAATTCAGTAAAAATGCTAGATAATCATTAGTTATTCAGTAAAAATGCTAGATACTCATAACTATTGTTTGCAAATGCCATGCATTGTTTCCGCAGCCTTACCCAATTTTATGCTGGAGGGAGGGGACCATTATTGAAGAGTAAACGAGAAAGATTCTGTAAGATCACACTCGATGGTTTATTTAATAATTCTTCCAATTTAGCATTTTTTTTTATTATTTAGCGCCATTTAATGTATTTTTAGGCTGTTACTTTAAATGTCTTTTATTTATTTTGATATTATTGTTTGTTTCCGAATTGATAGCTCCTTGTGATGCATTTCAACGTACTAAATTTTACACGAGAAAGAAAACCTGAATTTTTACAAACAATAATGAAAATTACAGATCTGTTTTACATCTAGTATAAACATGCGATATTGTATCAGTTGTGAAAATAAATCAAACATGTTTGTTTTTGTTTACGAAAAATCCAGGTTCTGTTCTTGTTAAATTTGGAAAATTGAGATACATGGCGTTTTGGTAATTAATCTGAATTTTCAAAAAATGTATTATTTGAATGATATGTGGTAATTCAGTAAAAACTTTAAAACTCAAATTTTTGGGTTTAATTTCTAGAAAAATTTCGTTAGTTTTCCTTTTACAAGTTTTAATTTTTTAATTTTTTTTACCCATTTTTTTCGGGAAGAAAATCATAGATCAATAGACCAGATGAGTCAAAGGTTTTCAGTTGGATGCATTGTCCATTTTTTTATCATTCGCCGACATTTTAAATCTTGAAATAGCGTCCTTCTTTGTCCTAGAACTGTCAGAAAATGCTAAAAAAAGTTTTCAAACTAGAAATGTTAATTGGGATAAATGAGAAGGTCATACTAATCGCCAAATACGCACTACATTTTTTTTTCAAATTTATTTATGCGATAATTTTTAATGTATTTAACGTGTTTGCTGTTCTCAAAGTATGAATTATCAAGCTTATGTTCTTAATAAATATTTTAGTTAAAATGTTCAGAATAATTTAATGCATGTTAATTTATTCCCTACTGACACGCTGAAAATGTGTGAATTGTGATGAAATATGAGAATTCATATTTGTTAAAAATTAAAGAACAAAAAAGAGTGAAACAACGATTTCTAAATTCCTTAGAAACTAAATCATTTCATTAAATAAAAATTTAAGCCATTTTTTTATATTTTTTTTTATATAATTCAACACATTTTAAGATTTTTTTTGTTTGTTTTCAGCGATATTCTATGCCTTTATTGTTTTGAACCTTTATTTATGCAGGCCGAAATAAAGGTTAGAGGCCTCTTACTGTAGTAGACTTCATTATCTCTTAAATCAGCTGGAACCATAAAATTTCGGATTGAAAAATTCCATCAATGAGAACTCAAACTGGTATAAAAGTTTGGTACTCTTTCTTCAAACACATTTTTTTTTCGTGGTTCTCATTTTAAAATTGATTTAATGATATTTAAACTTATTGTTTTCCACTTCACAATTAGAGTTCTAAACTATCTTAATTTGGATCAGCTTCTTGTTTGTTTGTTTCAAACAAAAAAACATTGAACACTTAAATTTTTCCTGTAAATTGACCAGAGATCCTATTTATCAAGTGGAATAACTTTCGGCATGCAAGAAATTCAATATGTTTGTTAAGGCTTGTATTAATTCTCCAGTTATTAAATTTATTTAAAAAGCTTCCAGCGATTCTCGCAATAGCTTCATTACCGAAATTTAATCCTTATTTGGTTAATATTTTCGCCAAAATTCGTAACAAAGTTCAGCTACGAAACCATTTCCAGATGGTATGAGTTGGTTTCATAACACAAAGCGAAGCTGATTAATCACATACAGGAATTTGAAAAACATTTCGTGACTCCTCAAATTGAACTCCATATGCTCCTCAACGAGGTATCAGGTTGTGATTGTATAGAACCAAAATACCTGTTAAATAAAGGAAAAAAATCTATTAATGGTTTGGTTAATGTAACCAAATCTAAATTAAAGTCATTTAACATTTCTTCTGTAGTTATTTCAAAGATATTTAGCAATTGTCAATATCTGAAATTTGCTTTTACTGACATAATTTAAATCCCGATTTCTGAATCTAAATTAATAATCTAACATTTTTTAATTACAATTTACATTTTACAATTGCAGTACTTCAGTTCTTACCGAAATGCTATTTTATAAAATTTCCTCGAAACATTATGATATAATCATCTTGGGATTTGCTTTATTATAATTTCATTGGCAATATAAATCTTTTATAGATAAAAGTGCATAATTGTAAAAAAATCTTTTTAATTTTTTAACTGTTGATATTATTTTTATCAACATACACCAATGTCGCAGACGTCCTTGTATTTTTCAATTTAAGCGATGAAACTTTCATTAGGTATCAGCATCAAATAGACATTCGTGCAATTAGTCAGTTTTTGTGAGAAAATTTGGCAGTTTCTTATTTGAACCATCAGTATTATACGCGATAACAACAAATTATCTGTTGAATTCTTACAGAAAGAACTGATCTAAAAATATCTACTTGAGCTCAATAACAGTGACAGCTCAAACTGTTGATAGTGCAAAACCACAACGTCCACCACAGTTGTTTAAAAATTTATTTATTCTTAATACTCGTTGGCATCACCCTACGGAAATGTCTATTGTTTTCTGCAATTAAAGATCTTCGAACTTCAATCTGTTTATGTAAATCTATTGCCATTCAGCAAAATTTCAATCCAAATAGAAAACATTTCTGGTAAAGAGTTACTAGCAACTGTTTCTCAATGAAGTTCAAAATTTCTCAAGAAATTAAAATTCACTTGTCGCAATAAACTATGAAAAGGGAGAAAAAGAGGTTACTATGTTACTGGAGTTATAGATAGGAGCAGATTTTCTTGATGACAGGAGAATATCAGAAATAAGTATTCTTTAAAAATCTCTACCGTTCTGTTTTTCCACTTTCATAAATAATTTCTAAAACGTCTGATTTAATGTATGCGTAACTTCCTGCTTACGATGGATCATTCAATGTTTTTTTTCTATTTATTTCTATGATTCAACTGCTTTGATAAAGATTAATATCCACCATAGAGAAAAATGAACAAATTTTGAAGTATGCTTTTAAATCATTACTTATGCATTAACTGGGAATAGAGTGACTTCATTAGATCTTAACCCTACTCATCTAATACATTTAAAATGCAGAAGCTTTTAAAATCGAGCTCTAAATGTCAGCAGTTTGGGTTAAGAGAAGATTAAAAGCATTCTTAAAAATATTTATAGCATTTCTGTACGCTTTTGAAGCTTCCACCATCTCCCAGGAACCCACTTATAAAATGCAGGAATAAGTTTTACTCGACTTCATTTTTTGGGTGGTCTCTTACAAATATGTAACAACCAGTTTATTATTTTACTTGCTTCATAAAGTTGTCTTGTTCGAGGAAATTGCATTTATTTTCAAGAATAAAGTATAACCCTTGCGTGTTCTTTTTATTCCATCCAGACACAGATGCAGAGAAGAAAACAGTTTTCTTCCAAACATAAAGATTTCAATTGAATGACACCCAACAAATCCTTGCTACTAGTAGAAATCTGCCCTCTTAATTTAAAAGCGAGGAAATAATTCGTTTAAAAACTACTTCAAAAGCTTCCGCTTTAAAAGCCAGCAATGCATTTTAAAGGAGATGGAGTAATTACTGTAAACGACCATCTAAAAGGCAAGGTCGGAAATATTTTGCTTTTTCTCGGAGAAAAATAAATAAAGAAAGGTTTCAATTCTCCCCGTGATAAGGTTCAGGTTACAACCATCCGACGCGCTCACTTAGCGCCAATTCAAACATTTATAGCGTCAAGGTCCTTTCTGAAGATGGTCGAATAGAGTACAGAGAAAGCAGCAAATATTGATTGGGAGATCTATAAAATTATTTTATGATATTTACCTAGTCATAAAAAAGGCCGTCTCTGTTTAATGTGCCAGGAACGTTAACTTTACCACTAAAAAAAAAAAAGGATTCATTAACAAAAAGGAACATTAATAGTCAGGTAAAAATGCAACATTAACAAAGAGTGACAACTTTTCAGAACGAAAGATATGCGTGGAGAAAGATCTATCCTCAAGGTGAGAAAACACCTGAATACACCTGAATATTACAAAGAAACACGCTTCGGCATGTCAGGTTTATTATGTTATACTTTTATCTTGTTATTTCTATCTAGTTAATGTAAGAATGGAATATGAACTCACAAACATAGTCTAATGGTGTTCATGTCTATAAAAGGAATGACAATTTTCCTACTCTTTTCTTCAGAATTTATTTCAGACTATCTATGATGGTCCGTTATGTTGCCACAGGGTGCCATAAATTGGTCCTAATTTCCCCTGTACAACAATAAAATAACCTCCTTTCCGAAAGGAAATGCTAGGTCTGTCACTTAAAGTATACCCATCAGAGTAAACGAGTTCAGGATTAAGAAATAAATCACGCAACTTTAATGGAATAAATATCTCTCTTATAATCGATATTCATGAAATATATATATGGAAAAGCATTAGAAAAGTTTTAACAACTCTTAAGACTGTATTACAAACAAAATATTTTTTTATCCTAAGCATTATATTAATGCGTTTAAGTCTATCAACTTGGATGGCAAGCATATTTTAATTCCTTCTACTTCATCCTGCAAAATAAAACTTAAAAACTATATTTCATCTAAATATCTATAGATGGCAGCACAATAAGAATAGTTATTTCTTTAAAAACAGTTGTAATATAAAGTTGTCTTTAATAAAATTAGTTGAAAATCATCTGAAAATAAGTAGTATTTCTTATTAGATAGTTACTGAAATCCGTGTTTTTATTGCTGGGTGTGGGAAGAAGGGAAATTTTATTGCATTATAGATGAATATGAAAACAAAAAAAAAAATTCTTTATTGTTTGGAAAATTTCTTTTTACAAGCATACTAGATTTAAAAAGGATTTTCTTAAGGCAGGAATCGGATATTTCTGTTTAAAAGTTTATATTTTTACTGTTCTTTGTTTACTTGCTACAGCCACGATGGAACTGCGTTTGATCTGTCTTATCTCATTAGAAAAAAATTATGAAAAAAAAATCGAGATCATTTATATCTAAATATAATTTTCCTGTTATCAAGTATCAAGTTTCAATAAAAATTAAGAGAAACTAATTACAGGAAAGGAAAATTCATTACTAGTTTTAGAATAATAGAAAATAATGAGAGAATAATAAAATGAGAATAATATAAAAATATTCTGAATTTAGAGAAATAATTTATTAGTAATCATAAAAGGCAGAGAAGAATCTGGGCTTTCTTTTTTTTTCTCTTGATTTTCCAACAGATAGGACGTAATCTGTGAAGATTTGATCAAATGATCGTTCGGAGTCACAGAAAGCAGCTGCGGAGTCGAATGTCAAATTTGTTATTCTAAGCTATTTTCAGATCAGTTACGCAATGTCAAATTACCTTCTATTTGTATGAAATAGAATAATATGCTGGTGTATGAAAGTGCGTATTCACTAGTTTCGATAGAATTTTTAATTTTTGATATTTTTATATTTATTTCACTTCATGTTTAACGCGCGTGTCGTATATTATGTAGTTCATCAGATAGCGTATAAGATTCATATCGATGCTATCCATTTTCTAACAGTTAAACATTTTTAAGCATAAAGAAAACGCAAGTTATTAGTACCTTTGCGTACTAAGCAAAAAAGTACTGGATTATTAATAAAGAAATTTGCAAAAAATATGCTTGGAACAATATTAGCTAAAACAATGACTTAATTAATAACAAATTATTGAGAATATTGACACAATGGCCGACATACACCCAGGAATAGCATTTAAACTCATCTAAAGTATTTAAAAAACAAAAATATCGTTCATTTACTCGAAAGTAACCATTCTTTACATTATGCTAATTATCAGCTGTTATGTTTCGAACGTTGTAAAAAGGGCTTATACTGATGAGATGATGTGCTGCTGAATTGCTTATCAATTCAGCGATGATATTTTACGATCAGTTTAGAATCGCACCATAAATATAAGCAGAAATAATGGAAAAAAATACAAACTACCTTTTCCTAGTTAAAGTATTGATTTAAAATAGTCATGTCTACTAATAATAAAGATGAGAGCGCGCGCGTGTGTGTGTGTTACTTTTTTTCAATAACTTTAAAGGTAGAGTTGATTGCCGCATTGAAATGAATACTGTTTTTAATATTTCATCACATATTTAATAAAGCGATTTTCTTCCATTGTTCAGAGCTAAAGAAAAAGGATTCCATTTAATATCTGTATAGTTTACATGAGAAATACGTAGTGAAATTAAAGTCACTTTCAAAATTTGAAAATAGATGAAAAAGATTTTTAATAGTGGATTGGAGTTATGGGACTTGACTCCGTTTGGGTGTATTAGCAAACAATGAACAGAGCAAGTGTAAGATAAATAACGCGATTTAAATGTCAATGACAATTTGTTGTTTAATAATTTTTGGTTGTCGGAATTATAAACAAGAATTTATATATAAGAGATTTAATCGAAAGAAAACACAGCTAATATTGCTTTCAAAACAGATAGTCACCATAGGCGGCTAGTAAAATAATGTTATATTTTTTGATTCTTGCATATTCTCAAATACATTTTCAGTTGATGGTTTGACTGAAAAGTTTTAATAAATTTATATCATTGTGTATTTGTACTCCTTTTTTACCATAAAATATCCTGAAATAAAATCAGTGGGAGATTTGTATAAAAGTCACGAATAAAAAACCAAAGCCAAATCTCAATAACTCAAAAAATACTGTTCCCACGTATATCAGAAAAGAGGAAGAAAAAAAACATAAGAAGTGAATAATTTGAGCAGCTCTTGGAAATTTTAAGTAAAAATAGCATAACCGCATTAGATCGAAGTCTCATCTATTATGGAAGAAACTGGAGAGACTGTAAAATAAATAAAAAAAACTACCTATACATAATATAGAGGAAAATGACAAATATTGCATTATTAACTTGTCAGCTCATAAGCTGAAAAAGCTTTATATCATCTTAAGCTTTCATATCGTCCCTCTTTCCCGGAAAAGGGGGTTGATATAAAAAGATGCAGCGTATTTATTCATTTTAGAATGTACTTCAATCTTTCTCTGACATGAAATCTATGTTTGTCTGCCTCTCTGAGCTGGCGCTCTACAAGTCAGACACTTTTACCTAAATCTATCAAATTTGGAACATATATACCTTGGAGGGTTGGAATGTGAATTTCGGAAATATATTTTTTTGAATTTTTAATTAGAATTTCAATCAATTAAAAATTAATCTGCAGTTTGGCATTTTACCTTGATAACTTCTGAAAATATTATACCACAAAAATGAATTTTACATAGTTTAAAATACAAAAAAATTGTATTTTTAATGATATTAGTAGTGCAAAGTTTTGCTGCAATTTGCCAATTTTTTAAAAACATTTTTTCCCTAATTTCCAACAATAGGTTATATTATTGCCTTGAAATTCAAAAAAAAAAAAAAATTATTGCTTCTGCAAATACTTAATCGTGCGATTTTTTTCCATTGTTGAAATGTAAAGAAAAAGGATCGTTTAATATCTGTGTAGTTTACAATACATATAAAAAGTGAAATTATAATATCTCGAAATTTAGAGCATAGATAAACCACACAATTACGTTTTCAACATCGCTTTGATAATATGGGATGTCTCTATTAGAAAGGTTCATGTACGCAATAATAAACAAATAATAATAAACAAAACTTAAGTATGGCAATTAAAAATGCACGGCTTTAATGTCAGGCGATTTTGCGAAATCATGGTCATAGTTATATCTAAATGATTCATCTGAAAATAAACATAACCAATATTTCTGGTGAACCAGCTGGATGCCTGAGGCGACTAGTTTATTAATAAAGCATATATCTCCAATTTTTCTGTATGATATTTCTGTTCTTTTTCTTACTTTTTTAGTTTAATAAACAAAAGATTGATGATTCAAAAAATTCTCTCTGGAAATTATCAGAAATGTCTGGATTTGGCTAATGCAGTACAAAATTTTCTTAATTCAAATGGTACATTAATGACATAATTTTCATTTTTTAAAAAAAAAAAAATGCATTGTATATTTTGCTAAATAGTATCGTCTTATTCAGGTATTTCCCTTCGATTTCAAATCTTTTTAAAACAAACATTCCTTTCAATAACTAGAAGGCCGCGGTGGCCTGGTGGTAAGGTCTCAGCCGATAAGGAGACCCGATTCCACCGAAGAACCGTCGTGTAAGGGAGTCTGTTGCACGTTAAATCCGTCATTCCAAACGTCCTCCCGCTGGTGTGGTGTGGTGTGGTGTGGAGAGGGGGGGGGGGTACCAGCTCAGGTGTCGTCCTCGTCATCTGACCGCGGTTCAGAAGTACGAGGTCCGTCCCAAAATAGCCCTAGTGTTGCTTTACAACGGGACGTTAATATAACTAAACTAAACTAAACTAAACTAAACATTTCAATAACTCATCGAAAATTAAAATTAAGTTGATCATTTCATAAACCTATTTAATCTGCTTACAAACCCTTGAGTAGTCTTCGAATTCACATATAAATATGATGAATTCTGAATTCAAATCCAATAATTTCGTTCAACTCAAATGTATCATACTTAATATAATACATTAAAAATTAGATAAAGTAATATTTTTTTCTCCAGGGAATTGAATCTTTATTTAATCACTGTAACATCAGTTTAACATTTTCGACTAATTTTAAACATATGGTTAAATTACGACGCAGCAGGAAATTTAATGTCGTCAAGGTGTAAGATTATATATATATCTTCAGTAATATTTTGCTTGAAAAATGAAAATGGCTATTTTTAGTATAATTCCTTAATATAATAAATATCTTAAACATGTGCTGCCCTTCAAAGCAGAACTTTACAATTCATTAATGCTTTATTTTTCAGCAAATGCAATACAAAAAGGAAAAAAATTATGAAAATGAAGTGGCATCTTTCATTTCTAATATTTCATTTTCAAATTATTTTCAATTTACTTGCTTCTCTTACGTGCATGTGTTTTTTTACAACTTTTTAACTCGTTGACTTTTTATATTTACTAACTGTAATATATTAGATAGAAAAATATAATGGAAAGAAACTGATGCTAATTTGACCTTTTAGTGCTGAAAAATCAGCTTAAAGGAGAATTTCAACAGGTTTGAATGCATCTGAAAGGAGAGACAAGGAAACAATTTTTTCTCAAATATTTATTTAAGTTATCATACTTTTGTAAACATGATTGAAGGAAAGAATTTCAAAAAACCAGATATTTCAATCTGTACAAAAAATATGAAAAATATTATTTGGCGAAATGGGGACTTCTTTAAAATCAAGTCTAATTTATTCGATAGTTGGACACCCATTATGAACATCATTCGATAATTAATTGCTAATTTCTATTTTTGCCATGTCTTTTGGCAACTTACAATACATTGAATATTAAACATTTTATTTTCTAGCAGATTTTATACTCTTGCAGAAAAGTTGAATAGTATAAATAATTTGCCAGAAGTACAAATTACGCTTCGAAAACTGATATAGATTTTTGTTAATTATTAATAGCTAAAATTAGAAGAATTCAAAAATTTGCTGAATGCTTTAAAATTTGTAAATATTTGATATTTTATTGTTATTGATTGTCATAGAATATAAAAATAAATTACAATCTCAGTTCCTAATGAATTCTTTTAAGTATTCGGTGTGCCTGCTTAGTATATATATGATATTTTTAATTCAAAAACCAAATGCTTAAGGTAATGCTTTGAATTTTAAATAAGAACACTTTTGGTCGGTTCTGATTCCAGTTTTATTTCTCTGTCTAAAAACTTCTACTAACAAGAATTCTTTATTTTTCTTTACAAACGCACTTCTTTATCTGCAGGTGCTCAAACTATCTCCTGAAGTTGTTGCAAAGTGGGAAATAAGTTCTATGTTGTCAAAGTTTCCTGCGTGGAATGCCTGATTCTCACTTCGCGAAATACAATACATACTGTATTCTTCTGAACACCATTCTTCGTTAAATGCCGATTCGAGCCAGAAAGAGAATGATTACAAATAAGACTTTTCAGTATAGAACTTCTATAAATAGCATTTCGTTTTAGGTGAGAAATATAGTTTTTGAAGAAGTGTAATTTGTCTAAACATGACTTTCCATGATTTTTGATTACACTATAAATTATAAAGCAATTTTTAAATGGATTTATAAATGAAATTACTTCATGAATTCTTTATTATTACAAACTTGTATTTGCTAATTTTTGGTTAATTTTAAATAATACAAAGAAGGCACACAAATGGAAAGTAACGTGTGCTTATAGTAAAGTAACTATACTGGATTTATTGGGACAGATTACACCGCCCTTAGCGGCGAAATAAGGAAGTTAAAAAAATTTAACAAAAAAATAAAGGAACACTTTCAAAAAGGCCATTTAGAAGAATACATGGAGTTATTTGTAAAATTTGTGGAGATATTTGCAATTAAAATTATGAACTGTCCGTGCCCTGAAAAAGAGTTCGTTTAAAACTGAAAAATGTATTATCCGTTGTATCACTCCCAATTGCGTGTTTCAGAATTTTTTTTTTTTCATTTTTATTTGCTTTCTTTGTTGCTTAAATTTCATTTTGTTGTTGCTTAATTTGTAAAAGCTGTATAATAATACCAGCGAATATATTTTTTTACAATTTTAGACAAACCCTTTTTCAAGTCATGGAAAGTTAATAGTTTTAATATCCACCAATTTTACTGACAATTCTAAGAAATTTCTTCCTGTATTTTTAGTTTTTATTATGGTATAGCGTACATTTTTCTAACTGAACTTGCTTTGGGTGTTGTTGTTTTTTTATTTTTTAGATATTTTTTGTATCTTCCTTATTTTACTTACTAGGGGTGCTGTAACTTATCTCAATAAAATCAGTATAGTCGTTTTACTATAAAATCACATTATTTCCTTTAATATACGAGACATTGTTTTGAATTTAAAGCGATTAAAAGTACTTTAAGATCACCCTGTATAAGAAAATTAATTTTATAAGGTTATTATTTCAGTTTTGATTCAATTAAGTCATAAAAAAAACTTTAAAGTACCTTTATGGTAAATATTTAACACTTAATACTCGCAATGAAAAAAAAAAGCATTTCGTCCAAAAACAATTCAAAATGTTACGAATCTTCCATCCTACAGGACACTACACCCATTCCCAAGTTAATTGCAGAGTTACTCTACAAAGCTTTTTGTTTTAGTGCAATATCCGTGAAAACGCTCTGTCACATTCCCCAACTCACCATTATCTTGAGCGTCAAGAAAAAGTAGCGAAGACACGCGATACCTACCAGAAATGAGTCCGTCACGACATTAGTTTGACATCTTAAGACACATTCCTCAAATATCGCTTACTGTCGTGACACATTTCCCTCACGGGAGACCTTGGCATTTGTTTAAACCAAATCAGTCTCAGCCGTAATCCTGCAAGTCATCTGCAGGAGAAAAAAATTTTATGCTCGATTAAATAAAGAGACATTTCCTGACTCACTGTGGAGCTCTGTGAGGCACACATCTGGGAGAAAGTAGAATAAACAAGGAAAGAAAACAATGAAAAAGCAATTCTTCAACTCTTTTTGATCTTGAGAGAAGCTATTTATTGGTCGTTTTGTGTGAGTCAACCACACTTGTTTAAATATATCACCATAAAGATATCTCAAGTATGTCTTTAAAATTTAATGTTTCCAGTTTCCCTTCGTTATTTGTTTGCCATTTGTTGATTGGTGATTAAAATCCGGGATGGTGTTTAACTTTACTATTTCTGAAAATAATTTTAACTTTTTCTTAGGCAACATATATTGACGTTCTTTTAAACATCTTTTTTTTAATCAAATATACATTTTTTTCATTTCCTTTTCTTTTCATTATTTTCTCTGGTGATGTTTTGTGAACAATTGATTTTATTATTATTGTGATGATTGCTTATATGTTGTGAATTATTGATGGTTTTCATTTTTTTGCTTTTATTCTAATATTTTCTCGGATTTTTCATATTATTTTATTATTTCTTTTCAAGAATATGACAATATTTGCATGATTTCCATTTTGAAGAGTTAAAATTGAATAGATAATCTGTAGAAGATATCACAATGAGTATGTATTTAATACTTTTATCTCATATTAAAGTTTAGTGCTAAGTTAATGTTAAAGCTTAAATGTATATTCCAAATCACCTGACAAATAACATTTATTGAGCAGTATAAATAAATGCATCTATTAAAAAATCTTGCAAAGCTTTAAGTTGAGAAAATGCTTATCTTTTTTATTTAACGCTTTATATAACCAAATAACATCAAGATGTCATTTGATTTGATAAATATTATTTTTCTCAACTTTTTAACAATTAAATGATAATGCATATAAAATGAATAATTAAATAAAAATATATGTTAATCAGTAACATCTGATTTTAGAATAATAGTTTATGGCTTGCTACAGTTCTTGTGCCAATGTTGCTATAGTTTTTATACTATCATTACACTTAAACATCATATCCGAGGTTTTAGAACTCTAAATCATAGAAAATCATATATTAAAATTATTATGGGCCTTAGAAAATCAGTACTATTTTATTTTTTGAATAATGACTTAAAACCTTAAATATTAACAAAATTATCTGTTTATGATGGGTTCAATTTTGATCGATAAAAAAATGTATGTTAAAAATTATGTTGGCCATATTTTCTGGTCTACGAGCTTTACAACTTCTGACTATTGGCTTGCTCCAAATTTCAGACTGGAAGAACAAGAGAAATTTATTGTATATAATTCAAGAAATAAATAAAATAAATAAGAAACAATAAAATATTTACGTATTAAAAATTTGAAAAAAAAAAAACAGAAAATGAAAATAAGCATATTTCTATGAACTTCAACTAATTTTCCTGGCTTATTCATATACATTGGTCAGATTTGGATGAACTTTCAGTATACAACAGAAATAAAAAAATAAAAAAATTTTCAAAAGCTAAATTTTATGAAATTTAGATCTAGTTAAACTTTTTTAATATGAAGTAATTAATTCAGAAAGAAAAAGAATTAATTCATTTCGCGTCTCAAACATTCTTCAATCCAACACGCGAAGTTCAAAATTAAGATTATCCTAACTAATCAGGGACATCTAGTCACTTAAGGAGAAAAATCTTCAAGTTTTTTCCAATCAAAAGATCATCATATTCCACTATAATGAAAATTGGATATGATAAATAGGTTTTACGTTATTTTTTTTTTGTAGTTTTTTATATATTTCTTAATAATTAAATCTAGTTCAACTTTTTAAATATCAGATAATTGTATATAAGTAAAGTTTTGGACGTTTTATTGGAATTCGAATTTTTTACTTCAGAATAAATAATTAAAATCCGGGATTTCAAGTTTATTTCTAGATATCTGGTCAATTGGTGATTTCATTTAAATTAATCACAGAAAAGTATATTATTGTTTCTGGCATTATTAAAAAATATTACTAGCAATGCACAAATCGTAATTTCGTTTTATTCTAAGCAACACTATTTTAATATGATTCATGTCTATTCAGATAAACAGCGGGAAAAGAAATCCATCTGTATATGATGAATCAGCATTGCATCATCATAAGATACACAATAAGTCCTTTCATGTCTAGTTGAGAATGACAATATTTGCATAACCTTTCAAAGGAGAAGTTTGACATTGAGAAATCATTGCAGTATGTTTTATTGCAATGGATAATTGGTTTCACCAGATGGGATTGCATTTGATGATACGCTAATGTGTCAAAACTCGCAACACGGCTGATATATGGTATTGTTTCATTGCTCCCGACAAAGTGGACTCGTTTTAAGAAGTTCCCAACTTCCTTATATTTTTGTTGAAGTACTGTGTTTCGAACTTTAATAAATAAATAATGTGAAATATTATCATGACTCTTACGAAATATTTATCAAAATATGTTTATGAATAAAAGTAGAATATTTGATGGTTACTTAAATTATTTTTATAATTTTTGTTTCTATTTTCAATTTTATGATTTGAATGCATTTATCAAATCCAATTAGAAGATGAAATAGAATAATTATTAAAATAACCTATTCCATTCTTTATGATGCAGATGTTTCGAATGCATGATTCATTAATTAAGAAATATGATGATGAAACCTTAAAATTTGGCGCAAAAATTTGCGAATGTATACTTTTCATTATAATCATAAAATTATAATATCTAAATGCAGTAATACTTAAGAGGTAATTTATCTAAGAAAGAGGATAAGAAATTAAAATTCTTCCGATTATACGTAATGTGAGAATCTGATGCAGAGAAACTTTTTTTTTATCCTTTATGATAATAGAAAATTTAGTACTTCAATTAGTTAATGGAAGAAGGCAAATATTTTTTAAATCGACCGATTTTTAAATTTAATTAGAAACTTTGATCAACAAACAATATTCTGCTTTATAAATAACACAGCCTTCTTATTACTAATTGTTCTAATATGTAAATGCAAAATTTAAATGTAAATTGTCTCTCCGTATTATTTGCTAATTAATTTAATAGATTCTTTTTTAACAAATTCCATTAATCCTCCTTCACATATAAGTTTATCGCGAGCTTTTTTTCTAAACATTTTTACTTATATTCTTATATTTCATATAAATTACAAAATATTATCTAAAATTTTGTTCGAAAATTCATTTAGTTAAAATTATTGATAATGAAAGATCATATAAAAGCACGACATTTCTGAAAGCAGATGAAAAATTCACATTTATAATTTCACGTTTAAAAAAATATTCAGTTTGACGGACGCTCCTTTTTTTAATGAAACGTCGATTTCACATCTGAAAAAAATTGTTAACGATAATAAATGAAGAGCTGCGGATGTACAGATTAGAAAAAACATTATGTAACTTCGAAAGAAGAAATAACAAATTAAAAATCGTTATGAACTACATTTCAACTAGCAGAGAATGATTATTAGAATTAACTTATTCTTAATAATAGTTATAAGCATATAACACTTAACTTTTTTATGCTTCTTAGAATTGTGAAATAGAATCATAGCATTTTGATTAACATATTTTGCGCTAAAATTAAGATAGAATAAATGCTAATATTGGTTACTTCTTTAATCAGTTTTTCGCTCATTAAACAGGTAAAAAGATTTTTCATTCATCTTATTTTATGGTGCATTATAAAGAATTAAGTATTCACTATTCATCACATGCCAAATTTGCTATAAAATATTGTATAAATAATTTTTAACATTTGTGTCAAATTCCTGTTTATTTAATATTATTTCGAATATTTTTCTTGAATTCCTTAATCACTCTGAACTTGGAGTGAAATCTTAAGTTCTAGAATTTATCACTAAAATATATATGTGTGTAATCCTTGAAAAATGTTACCTATACAAATCACCAGTCACGTTTTTAGCAACTTTGCAGCTATTTTCAATGTTGTCGAAGTAAACCTTTTGTGAACTTGGAGCATTCCTCAGATAGATAAGCAAAATATTTTAAAATGAACCATCAACTAATTAAACCAGTGGATATAATTTTCATTCGGTGTTTAATTGAAAAGCAAAGACATAAAGTTAAAATAATTGAATTAAGAATTTATTTTATATCAATTTTGATAATACTTGCTATAAAATGGATTGATAAAATGACGTGATAAACATTTATTGATACTTATGTGGGGAAGGGGTGATTAAAAAAAAGATTGTAGATTCCCTGAATTATTACATTAGCTTTTGTTTCTTTTCTTAAATCCATACGAACATTTATTATATAAATTCGTTTAATACATATATAATTTTCACTGCTATATTTAAACAACTCAGCACTGTAGCAAATCAACAAAAAAATAAAGAGCATTTTGGTGCTGATTTTTAAGTAGATAAGAAAGCATAGATTGAAGTAGGAAAGAAATTCTTAAAGTAAATCTTTTGTTTTTATTTAAAGAAATAAAAACCTTTGAATATATTTTAAGAATTATATATGCATACTTCATTAAGTATCTGTCCATTGATCCTGTATAAATTTCAATTCCGAACTAAAAATTATTTAAATTTTTTATCGGCCCTTACAACTGGATTCATTGGCAATTCTCTAAACTAGCAATGATTATAGTCTGACTTTCAATATATTTTACATCACAAGAGTAAGGACAGTTGCTACTTTAAAAAGATAAAGATATTAAGGGAGCGTTTAGAGTATTGGAACAGATTTTAGAATGGAATAATATTTAGTACAAATTCAGATTTTTCTTAATGCTTCTTGAAGTTCTTATCATTGAAACAATGCAATGCTTTGTTCACTAAAGAAATTAGCAATTTATAGAATTTATAATTACACTACTATATTTAGATAAAATAACTATTTTAATGTTTAAATGGTTGAAATATTCTTACTCGTATAAACTCATGCTTGAATAATCATGATTCATAGTTAGTAAATATTTTCTTCATTCAAATAATCTTATTGCTCTTTTTATATTGGTTGCGACTTAAAAGATACCAAATTATTCCTATACTACATATTTTGTTGCAATGAAAACCCGTCACATACTTGTTTTAAATTATTTTTACATTTCGGACTAAAATTATTTTTACATTTCTTATTTAAATTATTTTTACAATTTTAAAACAGAGATTAAAAATGAGTCAAGAATTTATAGAAATACGGCATAAATTTCAGAAGTACAAATAAAATCAACTCATTTCAAAAGTTATTTCCATGATGCATGATTCGGTTGAAACAATCTGTATCAAAATTCATTTAAAAATCTTAAAATTCATTTTTTTCCGATTTTTCAAATTATTTTTTCTTGCTCAAAAACCATATAGGGATTTTCTTCAAAGAAAGCATGAAGATTAATATTACTATTCTTGAAAAGAGAAAATGCTCGATTCACACAAATTATATGCGTGACATGATGCTGTTTCTGCTATCATCAGATTTTATAATCCTTTCTTGGCCTCTGATACCATTTGGCATGCCCTGAGTAATGGGCTTTTTTATGTATTTCCACTTTCAATTTGTGCTAGAGATGGTTAGATAGTATCTAGAGGACAATAAGATCTAGAAACTATTGAATAATACAGAAAAGGTTTTAATTAACCGATTAACTAAGATATTAATTATTCTGCTGTTGTAATTGTAATCATGATTTGTTTCTTAGTTTGTACCCCTTTTTAAATTAATTTTACTAAAACAATTATTTAAGAAGAAAGGAATTAAATAAAGACACATTAAAATTCTAATCACTTTTAGCATTTCCTTTCATGAGATTGAAAATGAAATTTGCAACACAGTTTGATCATCGGTGTCTTTCAGTAAAAATCTGATGCTGCTGTTTTTGAATGTTTTTTATAATCGAAATAAAAAATGAAGCAATAAATTCTTTAAATGAAACTTGAAAACTACCAATCTTGCATAATGGCTGTCATTTCTGACTCATTTAAATAGATTTTCAAATGTCTTTCTTGTTAGGTATCCTGACATTAACAGCTTTCAAATGCGTAAAATAATATTTTAAAATATTTTCTGCCACAATCTGTCGGTTTACCGAGATGTCATGAAATGTAAATATATTTTTTTACAATACTGAATAGATTTTTCAATTTAACACCTGAAATTTTTAAAAAAATACTAGAGAGAGTAAAAAGCATTTAAAATACGTTATTCAAAAATATAAAAATGGAACGTTTCACGGTCTTTTTCCTTATGCAATCCAAACTTTATTTCAATTCATTGAAAACATTGTTTGTTTGTTTTTAATTTTACTTCTTATTTCGTCGCATAAGAATTTTAAGAATTTAATCTTAGTTTAAGTACGTTTTAATTCCAAAAATATGTTTATCTAATTAATATTTAACCGAACACTATTTTTTCTTTACATAGCTATATCAACAGTGAAAAATTCCTTCAAAAATGCGCTTGAAAAAAACAATTTTTTTATTGCGATTGATAATTCATTAATTATTATTCGTATATTTATACACATATATATCTGTTTCTTTAGACAGAACAGCAATTATCGACTATTTAGAGTTAGTGCGCAGTTTTCTAAGTCGGTTTTAATAACTTTCCCCCATCGAATATCTTTTTAATTTTCCTCCACTTAACAATTTTAAGGAATTTTTTAATTTTAATCAGTTATCATCAAAATATATTCACTTATTTTAAGGGAGGTAGTTTATTTTGAATGTACATAATTTAATTTTTCATATTCCTTTTCCAGTCATTTTTTCGTGTTTTTACAGGCCTTTCCTGAAACCCTCTTAGTGATTTTTCAATGTGCGTCATAGTTGGAAAAGCATTGAGGGAGCGTTTCTTGTTGTTTCTAAATTAATGAAAGAAATTTTTCTTGCATGGGTGTTCCATTTTGTGGATAAAATTTGTTTTAAAATACAGAATTGTTAGCTCTTAAGAGCTCGTAATTCTCTGGATCATGTGTTTTCATGAATTTGTTCTGTAAATTAAAGCAAATTTTAATTATTCAGTTTTTAATAAACCTTTCAAAAGCTTTTATGATATTTCAAACCATAAAAAAGAGAAATTGAATTAACATTTTCTACCAGCGTATTCAAGAGACTTTGATATTAAAAAATAGCTAATTTAAATTCTCTTTTTAAGAGCATTTCTAAATAGACGATTTATTAGTTTCTTTGTTTGAATTAAAAGATAAATGAATGAGATATCAGAGAAACTATTATAAAAAAATTATATTTTATTCTGTTATAGGTAGAAATAATTAAATGTATTTCTTAAAAAGTGAAAAATTACTTGATGTGTGATACATATATCAAAAAAGTAAGATGAATTTTGAGCATTGTGGCAATCTAAAAAATAATTAAAAAAATATATTATTGATCTGAATGAAGATGATCAAACTTTTTTTCAAATGAATTATGCCTCAAGCTAGTATTAAAGCAATAAACACAATGTTATGTCATTGAGTATTGTCCAGAATAACTAATATCAGCTTTTATGCCTATTTTAAACATTTCTGAAATTCTTCAACGGAAAGAAAAGTGTTAAAGTTTATTCTTTCGCATATGATGTCGCCTTGCCTTATGTCAAAAATACTGGGAAGAAATACAAATTTTTTTAATGAGAAAATAAAATAAAGAACTTGCATGAAATTTTCTTTCCGCATAAGAATAGAAATGTTAAAACAATTTTGGATATGAAGCTATAAGCAATTTTCACCTTGTTATAAAAACTTTTCTCAATAATATTTTCATATCAAACGACAAAATGTATTTTTCGACATGTATAAATGCGATGTGATGTAATTATTATGTGAATGAAATACATGATTCTAAGAATTAAATGGGAAGGTAAAGGAATTCTGAAAGTTGATTGTTTCCATTTTTTATGATTTCAATTACTAATTTCAGTGAATTATATGATTATTTCATGGTTTCCAATAATGCTGTAAAAATGTTAATTTTTATTAATATTTAAACAATTATACATTCGGAAATATCTTTCTTTCTTTCTGATATCTATTATATTTCTAGAAAATCTTGTAGAAATTGTAAAGTTCAAAACCACACAGTAGTTGAAGAAAATCTGCTGCAAATACAAAACAGACTGGGTATAAGTCCAGATTCTCAGTGCTCTTGCAAAGAAAATCAAAAAGAACCTCATAAAGTTTATGCTTGGACGCCTCCAGGTTTACCCGCAGATAAAGTAAGTGAAGCAGCAATTGATTCAAATTACATAAACTCGTAAATCGAAGGCATTTCTGTACAGTCTAAAGTCTAAAATGCCATATAGTACAGTCTGTACACTCTAAAATGAAATATAACAAAGAATTGTTAAATAGTAAAATCTGTAAATAATTATTTCAAAATATAAAAATTTGTCAGAAACTTTATGTCCTCCACAGCTGCGTTTAAATTATGACAAAATTTGTTTAGAAATTGAAAAAAATATTATTTTCATGTCGAAAAAGTTATTTTTAATTCTTATAAGTTTTCAATCAGTTGTTGGCTTAGGAATTAAGAATTGCTGATAAATTTTAGAAAAACAAGATACTATTCACATATTAACTGCTTATTTTAATGTGTATTATTTTCAATTTATGCACATGAATAGTTTCTGCAAATGTTTACAAAAAAATGATAATTGATATAGAAAGGGTGAATAATATTGACTAGAAATTACATAATTATGCAGAATGCGAAAAAATTGTATGCCAACCAAATATATAGACAAGATACTGTTTTGAAATATAATCGAGAGCTCTCTTGGAAGAGAATGAAAATACTTGCGAAAAAGAAATTAAAAGCACGCATAGTTCAAAGCAGCGATGATTCACTCTTGTGCTACCCTCGGTTTCATTTAATTTGCTTAATGAAAGAAATTTCTAGGGCCTATAGACGTTGTTAATCGCAGTTTTGAGCTCCACTTCGCAAATGAAATGGATAGATTTCTCAAAACTTAAATCTTCAGTTTAGCATTCATTTCTTCAATCGATATGCTTTATTAACAGGTGTATAAATATTTTCCAACTATTTCAGATAGATGAATATTTTGCCCAGCTTCCCAATAACAAAGTTCCAAGATGGAAGTCACCTGGGGAACAGTACCGAGAAAAGCAGCTGGTTCTTCAACTTCCCAAACAAGACTTAGCCCTCGCTTACTGCAGCTATCTTGACAAAATGCATCAGAAGTCTTTCGAAGATTTTGTAAATATGAGGAATGAATTAGCACTCGACATAGCTTACGTCAGAGAGTACCTTGACAAGCCAAAGGTGAGGAAGGTTTAGAGCAACGCACGCGACAACCTTTTATGATGAATATATTTAAATAAAATAATCATCAAAATAGTTCAAATAAAGCAATCCACTGTAACCATAAGTGAAATATGTTTGGAAAGATGACATTTTTTAAAAAAATTTTCTTGCATTCAAAATCTGTGATTTTGACTTCTTGAGGTACTTAGAACATAAATAATAGCATGTTGGCCGATTTATTTTATCTCGAAATTCTTCAGTTCCTACATTTGGACAAATTATTAAAATGTTTAGATGGTTCTTGAGTCATAAAGTGTACCCAATTTATCACTTATTTATTCCAACCCTTATTTAACAAGTAAATTTAAATAATCCGAATTATCCAGCTATAATCACAGATTACTGATGAATTTCCAACTGAGTGTTTGTATAAATAGATTCACAAACTCTTACGATGTTGTCCATGGTTATTACTCTAAAACTGCATGATTCTTAAATCTGGGAATTTTACATTATAAAGTAATATAAAATAATGACTTTATTTTTTCTTATTACGTCTGGCTAAGACTTTTTCATTTATATCAGAAATTCATTTCTTTTCACTTTTTGAAATTCATAGAACCTTTTTAGCAGAAAATTCACAAATCATTATTTGATATTTTAGTTTATGTATAAATGTAATAAATAACATTTCAGAGGCTTTATACTTTTTTATTACGTTACATTTTAATATTTTTGGAACAGTTATATTTTGTGAAACTTGATAGTTGTATCAAGAAAATCCACCGAAGATTCTCGAAATGTCTGAAATGTACTCTTCTAGCCATGCATGCTGCCCTTTATATGATTCCACGAGGGGACTCCTCAGACATAGGGATGAGAAGCTTCCGGTATGATAGTTGGTTCTCGCTATCCTGGTGGGTACACAAATGGTGTGGAGTCAGCTACCCTCTACTGATGATTGGATATACTTCCTACGGGAGGGGTTGTACCGTGACCGGTAATGGCCCTTTATATTCAAACTTAGCTCCTGCCAATGCTATCTTCTGTCGGTGACGGGACATGCCTCCTATGGGAGGGGATGTACCGTGGCCGGTGATGGCCCTTTGTACTCAACTATAGTTCCTGCCAATGCTTTTGCGGCGGTCCGATCATTTAGTTTCTTCCATGTGCCTTCAGGATGGATCTGAGTAGTCGTTTGTAATTACGCCTTTATTTACTGCATAACCTACTTTTTAGAAAAGAAAAACAATAACTATATTACTTATTGTTGGAAAGTAAGTAACTAATCTTAGCTTTTCGGCAATATCTTCGATTGCTGTGGAACAAATTTCTATCCGTTCTCTATCTAAACTCTACTGTTTTATAATAACAGCTTCCTCTTTATTGAAGAGCAATACTTCATAAATAATTCATTCATTTTGAAGTAATTTAACAACTTGAAATGTAAATCGCAACAAAAACAGTTTTCAATATTTTGCGAAATACATAGCAGGGATTTAAAAAAAATCAGTTAAAGACACATCTTTAAAAAAAATTATAAAATTTTCGAACTCCTAATTCTAGAATTGATCATGCAGAATTATGAAATATGCTCCTTTTATTTTAATACTTTCGGCTACCTTTCTTGCTATTTTTGCTAACTTTTATTTATAATCCTTTATCCTTTTTCGTTATAATTTAATTTCTTTTTAAGTTTTTGACATTTCGAATGAATCTCACTAACAGTACAAAATTTTATTAACAAAAGTTGAACAAATAAAAGAATTGCAATTTATTAAAAAATAAACTGTTTTAACAGGCTTAAAAAATAAACACTGAATCCGATTTTGTTTTTAATTTTATATCATTATTAGTTGTACCACATACTCTAGATCAGTCAGTGTAAAAATCTCGATTGAAATTTTTTTTCATGATCACTCTTCACTTAGTGTCTTTCGTCATAATAAGCAAAAAATAATTTTTTCATGATATGAGGCAGATGCATTATGTTTCAATTAAAATAACTAATTCTTTCAATTAATTATATCAGTATTAATTTATTCATTTTATATCAAATGTCTTTATACAAACTAGCTAATAGGAATCTGATATATTTTTAGATTTCATAAATGGAGAGTTTTTATATTACTGGGTTTTAAATAGTTGTGCTATAAAGATCCACTGTTTAAAATTTGTATTAAAGTAAACATACTACATACAATAATATAAGCTCACTTAATTTAAAACGCTACAGAAAATGTATAAATTAACTTAATCTGAAACAAGGATGGCACAGAAAATGTTATAAACTAACAATAATTATGCTAATGAACTTATTATAAACTAACTAGATTTAATTAAAATTATGCTTGAAGGTTGTTCGATTTGCCAAGACTTGACAGTAAATCTAACACGTTAGTTCAAAATTGCCCAGTAAATTGCTCAGTAATTCTACTATAATTAGATTCAAAATTCTGTCAGTAGAAAAGTAGTGAGATAAATGACGACGAGAAGATCCGGTATTGATGGGGAATTTATCATTCGATAATTGATTTTTAAACTTACCAACAAGAAATTAAATTTTTATTAATTAGAAGAAGTTCTATTAGTTTTATTTTTTAAAAATTAGTAAAAATAGAATTTTAAGAAGCAATTTGCGTAAATCGGGAAAAAAATTTTTATCGAAACTAAATTTCTACAAATGAAAGTAATAAATGACTTCCCTTTATATCCTAATGAACTAACTGTTTATTAATAAAAAGTATATCGAGATTAAATATAGAATTATCTTTTTACAAATAAAGTAAATGTAAATAGCAGTAAGTAAATAAAAACAATTAGTTTTATTATTTGAAAATATTCCTATGTAGCAGGCAAGCTTCCTTTTATTTGTGATTCTTTTCCTTAAAAATAATAAATTGATTTTAATACGTGATTCAGAGGTTGACAAAGTAATCTATTTTAATGTAATAAAGAGCTCTATTCGGTAAAATAACTTATCAATGTTTGGGTAGAGTTTATTCTAAAATGCTGAAAAGATTCGGAAAATTTAATTTCTCACTAATATCTAAAATTTGAGTTCTGTTCGTGATAATTTTTCATGAATCTGTATGAATTGTTCAGAGTTTAGTACTGAGTTTAATACAAATATCATTGAAAGTGATGAAATACTTTTAGTAAATTTTTAAAAACCAAGCACTTCGATAAAATATATTTATCAATAAGAATCACTTTACTTATAAAATGAAATGCGTAGCCATTTGTATAAGTGAAGAATTTTGTTAAATAAAGTGATGCTATCGTAATGTAAAACACTAAGCTTGAAAGAAGAACCGAAGTGAAATCATGGCATTACACAAAACTCTCTTAACAAACTACAAAGTACTTTTTGAGCTCAAATGAAATATATTATAAATATTCTACAAATCTTCCAGCTAGTAATGTTGCAATTAATCTTCACATTTTATCAGATTTTGCTTAATTAACGTGATCCATCTAGGATTAGGTATCGTAGTTTCTGTTGTTCAAATCCATTTCGAAGCACCCGGAGATAAATGCGGAATTAAATCCTGAAAGATCTTTCTGTATGTAAAAGAATTTTGCAGTGTGTAAATCTGTTTTTCTTGTAAGAAACAAGTGAATTGATTTATTGAAGGTCTTTTTCTGTGGAATTTATTAATACATTAAAGAAAACTTTTAGATACTCTGACTAAAGAACTTTGATTAAAGAAACTCTTTTGATACTCTAATCATAAAACAAAAAAAGTTATTCTTATCTCTGAATAATTTATAAATATTCAAAAGAACACATGTTAAAAAACAATCAGATTTAAACTTGTGACCGTCTCTGAAGTTTCCTGTGAAATTCTTACCGTATCTAAATCCAATGGTTTGTTAATTAAACGAGATTCTAATCAGAAAGACCAAAAATAGAAAAATTGAGGAATTGAAGTTACTGATCAAGTAACTCCAATTCTTCAAATTTTCTTTTCCCACCAAATATGAATGAAAGTTTTACTATTTTAGAAAAATAGAAATGCCTTTACATAACTGAGCAAATTTTATTTTAGAAAATACTTTTTTTTTTTAAAATACATTCTGTAAAATCTCTTTCATCTATTGTATTACATTCATATGAACTTTTGAACTTTGAAATTTTCGGAAGCTTGAAGTCACAAAATGATTAAAAGTTTAAAATTAGCAACACACGTAATTGATTTCATTAGTCATAGAAAGATCATAACTATTTGCCTATAAGAAAATTATTTAAAAAGTGACTTTACATCCAAATATCCAATTTTTTGTTTTGATAATTTAGTTTATACCCATAATATTATTTTATTTCGAATTGTGAGATTTGGGTTATTGTTCTGAATAATAACTTCATCAGGTCTGAAGTATATTTCAAAAGCATTTCAATAAAGCATTCCATACTCAACTAAAGGTGTTTATCATAAAGCTATCCCCTAGTGTTTGAGTGTTAATAAATGGAAAATAAAAATAACCATATCCATTAAATGGCCTGTACAATTGAGACCATATAAATGTAGTGAACCTGGCAAACGCATCGGTGAAACACCAGTCCAACCTAAAGGAATCCAGGAAAAATGGATAGTCGTCACAACAGCATTGAAGCGAGAATGGTTATCACCGGCAACGGTACAACCCTCCCGTAAGAGATACGTCTCACCATCAGGGTGGATGCAATTCAATGCCATACCAGGAGAGCGAAAAGCAATCACCTTGTAGATCTGTATCATATTTGAAACCAAATTTGTCAAAGGGTTGACTGTCTGTCTGTATACTTTTGCATGCATGTAAATGCAATATCTCAAAAATACAGTGGCTTAAATAATTGAAATTTGATTTGTGATCGTGTGACTACAATTGTAATTCTTTGTCAGATTTCGGTTTCATCGATCAAAAATAAAAAACATCGAGAATATATATTCAATTTTCTGGTACTTGTGTCGGTGATTCATCGGCAAAGATCGCACGTTTGATTTAGTAAAAATTCTAGATTCATGCCAAAGACAGATCCTTTGTAATTATTGTATGCCATTGACGTGCAGTCAATATACAAGGGCCAGTTTTCTTTACTATATTTCGAAACACACAACTGTCATTTCTGAAAATAAAAATCTATGTATCTGTGTACTCGTGACGTTCGCGGCCTTTCCCGAGATCCACACGTTTATTGTAGAGGAGGGGGATAAACTTTTATTAAAGTATATGAGAAAGTGTTTTGAAAGAATACACCCCCCCCGCTGGTTTCTTATTTATTAATCGATGTATTTTTTATGTGGCAGGAATGTGCGAAGTGTCGAGGGACGATGTTAAAAGGAGACGTTGCAGTCATCGCACCGAAATTCGGGGAGTCCATTTGCTGGCATCCCGCATGTTTTGTGTGCAGCACCTGTGATGAATTACTAGTCGACCTCACGCACTGTGTTAAAGACAGAAAACTGTACTGCGAAAGACATTTCGCCGAACAAATCAAACCCAGATGCGCTGCCTGTGATGAAGTAAGTGAGAAACTTTTTTTTTTTTAAATACTGTAGGTGTTTATGAGAAATTATATTCAGGGATGCTGTAATAAATGATTTTTATTTCTTTATTCCTTCTATGAATGCGTAAAAGCAGCGGAGAATTTAAGAATTTTGTCACCCTTTTGTCTTAATATATGCTATAAGGATATATTACCAAGGGTGTAACCTATATATACACCTACCTACATTCTCTTTTAATAAATTAGTTAATTTAGTTCCATGTTTCAGCATATTAGCAACTTAACAACTTGATAATGATTTATTTTCGTCTCTTTATATTTATTTTAGTGAATTGGTGGAAATGTATGTTTTGTTTACTTATTTATTTATTATGATTCGTGATTGCGAGACATTTCCTTTCGTAGGTAAGACTCTAGAATATATAAAATCTACAGTAATTATTTAAAGAAAACAAACAGATAGGAATTTAGCCAACTGTGCTTGAAATTTTTTTTATAATATCCAAATGTTTTATATTCGTAGAATTTGTACTTTTTACAAATTTGTTTAACAAATAAATTATTGACATCTCTTAAATCGAAGGGGGTTCGATTAGAAAGATTACTCGGTTGCGGTTATCTGCAGCTGAGTGACCTTAGGCAGCTGCCTAATCTCTCTACTTAATCGAAAATCTGCCACTGCTTAAAAGTGTTCATTAATCGAATGTAAAATTGTTTCATAAAGCTATTGAAAAGTTTTTTTTAATTTGAAATGTTACCGGAAATAAAGCAAAGGATCATTAAACCTACATTAAAAATTCTTAGCAATAACTGAAAAAATCTCTCATATTGCTAAAAAGTAATCGGATATTTAAATTTGTAGAATTAGATTTCATAAAAATATGCAACAAGCTTATCTTATTACTTTAAACGAGCAATTCTTGTATATATAAAAATTTATTTCGTGTATCTCGGAAACGGCTCTATCGATTTGGATCATATTTTATATTTAGCTAAGATTTTGCTGTTTATCTATAAAGTTGTCTTTCTTGAAAAAATGCGATTTTACACAAACAAGACATTTTTTTATAAATAAATATTAAAGCCTTTTTCTATTGCTCTCATGCTGACTATGTCATACAGCGCCATCTCGTAAGTTTTTGTGCTACTAACATTGTTGCCAAAGAATTATAACGTACTGGTACCTCAAAATTTTGTGATATGGCGCTGATGGATGTGAGATGAGATAAAATTGAAAAATATTCAAATGTAATCAGTATGTGATTCGTATCTAAATATTTTCTCCAAAAAAAAAAAACTGTCGTGCGACGTTTGGTCTCTCCGATATTTTTACTAATTCTCCTAATCTAACAAAAAACCATTGCATTTATCATAAAGAAATGGATTTATGCTTTAAAAAAATTCATGGAGGAATTTTACATTTCGTGAAAAATATTTGTCAAAATAAATACCCGAAACGAGATCAATTAAAATTGCTTAGAGAGTTAAATTTTCAAAAACACATTGAGCATTTGCTATATAATTTCATTTGATAGACTTATTTCGAGATTATTAGTTTGTTTGTAGATGTCCCAATGAAAGCATATTCTATAGACTTTCAGAAATCCAGTATTGCACCAATCCAATCCTTTTATAGACCGGCATATTCAGAACGGCAAGTAGGAAGCGTTATAGGGGAAACAAATCACTTCAAGCTGTTGGTGAACTTAAAGAGATGTAGACAACAGGATTTTGAATTATATTTTGTAATATTTGTTATAATAGCAAAATCTTGTATATCATTTTCGTACATTCTTTACCATATTCATAGGTATTGCTGTTAAAATGCGTTTCTTTAAATGAATTTCTTCTAAACAGGCTGTTCCGGTAATACCGCAATCCTCTGCCCTGATATATGATGTACTGTTGAGAGTATACGCCTTGAGTTAAAATACCGAATAAAATATAAAAATAACCTTTTTCTTAATTCAATAGTATTACTTTCAAAAGAAATTATCCCTAAAATACTTTGCTAGATTCTGCAATTTTATATCAGTGTTATGTGGTTGTTTAGCCATAAAAGTTTACTTTGATCGTCAGGTTTAGTTTAATTAGATGAACTTCCAGTTGTAATGCTCTAAGTTAGCTTTTGAAGCCACGATCAAGCATTTCTGAATCAAGCACTTTAGAAATATTCTTTATCACAAGAACACTTTTAAATAAAATATTCATTTATTATAACGAAATAAATAAAAAAAATGTAATATAACTGTAATGAAGGTTTTGCTAAAACTGATTTTAACATGAATCTGTGTGACCAGAAAAAAGAATTCTGTGTGGTATTTTTATAATCTGTAATATTTACATAAAATAAAAGACCAGTTAAAGTTATTCTCATTTCATTAAATAATAAGTTGCTTTTTAGAGTAGACCATCTATCGCTCTAAACTGGGAAATTTACTAATGAAATATAAATCCTCACATAATCGTCACGTCGTTCGTACTGATGACTCCGTATCGTATATTATATTTGTTTCAGTAAGAAGATATCAGACTTAATAAGATTATTATTACTAAGCAGCTTTCACCAATGGTCTTTCGATAGGATTATGAGCTGCAGCAAGATTACGGAAATACAGCAATAATATTACGAAAAATATTAGTTCTTATTTTAGGCAATGAAAAAGAAGAAAAACAGGCAGAAGTATCCTGTATGCCTTATTTTAGGAGAGGTGTAAAATATATGTTAAGCCGATTAATGGACCTCACTCATATGTTTCAGTTTGGCAAGACATTATTAACTAAAAAAAAATTTATTAAACTAAAAAAAAAGATGAAATACATTTATTCAACCTCATTCATAGGAACATAAAAGTAAAAGCATCCGCGCATAGATGTCAAACAATACGGAGGCATTGTATTCAATATTATTCAAATTTAAATTCAAAATTGCGAAGTTTTTATACAGCCTACTTTCTTTTATTTTCTATTTAATACTTGATTTTATTTAAAATTGTTTCATGTTTGCGAAGATATAATTTTGTAGTTAATTTCTAACTCACAGAACAGAATGCCGTCTCGTACCCCTGTATCTGTAACCATTCTGGTCACTGAACAGTTTCGAGACTGACGAAATTGAAATATATACAAAAAAAAAAAACTTTTACACTAGCCACACAAGAATCAAAAAATGTAATTTTTTTCACATACTGCATTTTCACTTGAGAAATATTTTAATATAGTTACAGGGAGATTCGAAAATGAAATATTCCTATTTTATTCAAAATAAATTTTTACTCTAAATAAAAAAATCCTCCCAAAGAATTTTTTTTAATTTAAAGTTCTTTGAAGCGAGCAATTACTGTTTATCTTACACAAAAGTAACTCATTAAACAAGAAAGGTGGATGAAATTTGGGACATGTTCATATATATCCAATTTGTAGATTTGTATCACGTCGTGTACTAAAAGAGGAACTTTCGTAAAATATACTATTCCGATAAAATAATATATGTCATATTTACAAACTTTTTTTCAATATGTTTGTTGCCCCTGAAACCCGTGGAAAATAGAAAATATTATATCCATTTTTAATTACTGAGCCCATTTCCCAACATGTTGCTACGTATCAAGACAAAAAAGGAGCAATTTAAGTTACTGTGCGTCTTCGTACACACATTGCCACTCCATTCTATAAAATAATTTAATGTATTTATTTACTTGAAAATTACTCTCACCATGAAGGAAGTTGGTTTCTAACTTGGAAAGCTTTGTTTCCTAAATTATTGAGACATTTGCATGACTGTACGTAAATAAATTGATTGATGCCAATTGAATCTTGATTTCTTTCAAATAATACATCAAAAACGCTGAGAAATATATCCATGTAATAATCTAATTATGCTGCAATTTTTTCTTTCTGCTTCCGAAAAACATGTTTTGTAGCCAATTTAATCAATTTTCGAGTCATCCAAAATAGTATGCGTTCTGTGACAAGAAAATTAACAACGAATGGGCTTGAAAACAAAACCAATTTCTTGTTTTAGTATCCCCATCCTCCTCTTCAAGATTTCCTAAGACTCTTTTCTTTTAGCTTTTTTTTAATCAGATTATTGAAAAAATTCAGTTTTTGAAATATTTTATTTAAAATTCAGAAAGCATCATTCATTAAAGTGAAATTTTAATATTGGCATTCTACGTGTTTATTGTTAAGTTTTTTTTATTACCTTAAAGGGACGATTGACTTCAAAATTAACAAAAGAAACGATGAAAATTTGAAATTTTTCTTTTCTTGTTTCATCAACTAAAACATCATTATAAAATAAATTGTTGAGTAAAATTTATGTTTGAAGGAATTAGAAAAGTATGTCTATATATAATTTTAACGATTTTTTTTTTTATTAAAATGACATTGCAATTAGATTGGAATTTCTGTGGGATGTTCCAAATGTCTTGATTTTTGAGGAAATTATTTAAAATTGATAATAAAAATTGTGGTTAGATATTAAAAGAAAACTTTGGAATGCATTTTATATTTCAAGTTTTTTTAGATACTTAAAAATCAATTTTTAATTTAGAAAAACGCAAAAAAATTTTTAAAAAATTCAGTGCATATGCATAAAAATATTTCTAAAAAATTAAATCTTGATTTAGATTGCAAAATTATGCTCAATTTTGTTCCAAATAAATTTTTATAAGAGACTAATAAAGAAGTAATAGGAAAAATTAAAAATTACGTAATCTGGAATATTTTGAAATTTTCAAAAATTATATATTTTCTTAACTTTTTAAGAAGAGTAAATTTTGCGTAAAAAAGTTTTTAAAGATATTTGACATATTTATATTTTTAATACAAATACGTAAAAAATTTCATAAATTTATATGAATAATTCGCAAAAATACCTAATGGTGTCCACCATATTCCTTCAAAAAGTATTTCATTCTAAAAAGAAACTTAGACTATTGGTTTAAAAATTGTCTTTTCCGTGTTTTATTTTATTATATTTTATCTTTATTTATTAAAATAGCCATAAAATGTGTGCTTAAGTGAATTATGCATATTCGTATAATGCTGCAATACATCACTAAAGAATTAAATTAAAAGAAATTCGAACTTTTAAACCGTTGTAACATGATAATGGTTTACGCTCAATACGTCTATCTTTATTTTGTGTTCACAATTTACTCTTAATTGTGTTCAGTGATAGAGCGCACATAAAAACTATGTTTAATATCATCCCAACATATATGGCTATGAATCGAAATGGAATGTATTGATGAATGTATTGATTATAGAATGTATTGATGAAGATATGCTTAAAAATATGTGTTATTTGTTAAAAGAAAAGAAAAAAGTGTCGGAAAGCAAACTGATATCACTAAGAAGCTAATATTTTGAACTTGAGACTGCCGTAAAAGTGGTTTTAGTGTAATAACACGTTCTGAAGCTATTAAGAAAAAAAAACTTGCAAATTTGATTAATTTTAATATAAAGTCTAATTAAAAAAATTTTTAAATCTTATTTAGTAAGCATCTACTACCCAAGGAGTAACCACATGCCAAATTTGATACCTCTAAGTCCAACAGTTTCCCCTATGGAAATTTAAGAGTGATTTTTTTCGTCATGTGTGTCTCATCCTGTATATCGTATAACACAATTTACCGATAGTATGCTAACCTATAAATATTATCATTTTAAATTTAATATTTTAAATAGTATAAGCAATAATTTCTGAAAATTATTTGTTTGGAATTATTTTCTAATGCCCAAAAGTCATCACAAAATAATAATGAAATGCCGATAATCTTATTAGGTGGTCCAATTTATTAAATCACATAAAAGGGACCTAATTAATAGACTTGTTTGATGAAAACTAAAATTAGCAGATGTCTAAACTGTCCGTAGAATTCTGTTTCTGAATGATTAATTTCATGGCGGCTGATTATCATAAGCTTTGTCCATGTAGGCTTTAAAGCAGAATAAATTTATTTATGTGACTTCCAATTGCATTTATTAATCAAATGAGTTAATCATTTTAACCAATTGTTTCAATCATTTCAATTGTTATTTTTATATTCTGCTTTTAAAATTATATAGCATTTAAAATAAATTTTTCAATAATTTTTTGTAGGTTATCCGTATATATTGGTCTGTTAATAAAATCCTAAACCATAAATATTTTAATATTAATTGTGTTTTTTTAGAAATTTTATATCTGGAGCAGAAATGTTCGCTTGTGCCTTTATGGAAAAGATTAAAATAAATTCATTTTTTATATTATTGAAAATTCAGATAAATTTTCTTTCGAGTCTTCAAATTTAATATTCTGTTTCAGCTTCAGGAATTGATTGCAGCTTATTTAAAAGGATTTTAAAAATACTTTAAATGGCTTTTTTTCCTTTTGTCCCTTAAAATATTCGAAAGAATATTAAGAATACCTCCTATTTCAAAAACATTATTTTTGTTCGAATCAAATCTCCCTGTTCATGACTTTGTGGAGGTAGAAAGTAGAAAATTTAATAATCACGTTCCATTTGTTTTAAAATATCGTATTTTATTGAATTTTGTAGGAATAACTCGATTTCTCTTCGTCCATTTATTGAAAATAAATGGGTGAAGATATTAAACTGTGCCTTTGTAAAATTGTGCAGTTCGATCTTAAAAGTAAAGAATAGGAAGGAAATATTCTGGAATGCATTATTAAGTTTTTAGAATAAAATCTTTTTAATAGAATTTTTAGTTTTAGTTTGTATTGGTTTTTAAATCCAGATGCTTTTAATAAATTTCTGAAAAGTTGAATAAAATCTTCGATTCTTTTTTCCGTTTAAACTGATATTATGTAAAAAATATATAAGGCATGCTATAATCAATATAATTATTTTTTTCTAAAAAAGTTTTTCTCAATTGTTTAAATCTCATCTTAGGTGAAAATAATCGATCTCTAAAGTGCACTTCAAAAATGTAAAACCTAAAGCACACTTTTTAGGCTTTTATGTAATTCATTACTGTTTCGCTATCACGAGAAAATAATTTATATTTCAATCCATCTTGGAAAAATAATTCAGTTTTCATCATTATATCATATAGATATAGCGCATTAAATATCTGGAGATAATATGTCATCGCGAGATATTTTCAAGATAATACCAAAAAGTAAAAACTCTTGAATTTGAAGCTTTTCTGATTGTCATTCAATTTTATTAGCTTCCGAGGACCAAATAAAATATCATCATCCTGAACAAGATGCTTTATCTTCATAACAAGTTCCCAAGAGAAATGGCGCTTCGGACAAAAAGAATCGAGCTTTTTTCCATATAAGTTATTCTTAATGAGCTCTACGAAGAAACTGCATCGTGATTTACTACTGATGAAGGAACGAAATTCAAACAAGGATTGATTTTTGTATCTTGTTAGTGACTTTACTCATAAGAAAATATTGCAAAGCTCAATTTTTGATAGAAATCTATTTAATCACGTTGTGGAGGATATTTGTTCAGTTAGATAATATTTTTTATCGTTGAATGCATTATCTTGCGTAACTTAGTTGTTGTGCAAGTTTCACTTTATAACTCAGACAATAATCCACTGTTATAATTTGTTTTCCAAGCGAATGGATGGTGTAGTAAAAGTAATGTAATTTTCGTGTTATTGGTTAAACTAGTTAAGCTCTCCTTTTTATAAAGATTATATAAACGCCTAATTTTGGCATTTTGGCGCATATTTTCCAAAATATTAATAAATATTTATTTCATTAGATAGTACAGTATTTCGTTTTTATAGCTTATTCTAACTTTTTACTGCTTTTTTCTCATAGTAAAAATAAGGAAGTTTTCGGTTATTATAAACATGGTGTCATCAAAAGTTTAAAAGTCAAAAGTTCTTTAAAATTTTAGCTGCAAGTTTTCATATAATTAATTAAAGAAACTTATTTACTCTTTTAACCATATAACTGCTCACTTAGAAAATATTAATGAGTAAATATAAAATGATGCATAATTTTAAAAAAAAATTCGTTAACTTTCAATTCTTTCTACCATGAAACAATTTTTGAATCTCCCAAAAGTTTCAAGAATATTATAATGCTATCTAAATAAGATTGCCATTGATAGGATGTCTGTATTGCTAATAATATTTCATATTTTAAACTTTAAGTAAATTTAGCCTTTTGGTTATTTTTTACGAAATTTTCTAATATTTCAAATACATAATATTTATATTTTCAATATTTTGTAGCTATTTATTAAATGAAGTTTTATGACACAGCGTTTTCCATCAGATCTTGTGCTATAAAACCGTGAACTTTCTTACTATAGTAACGAATTATATACTATTTATTGCTGGTATTCAAAAAATATTTTTTTTATCGAATACAATATTTTGAATAATATCCAAAGTTTTGATCAAATACAAATTAATCCAAGATCCTCTTTTCGCTTAAAAAAAATAATGTCATTTTCAAGAACACTTTCCTCCAAAGAAAAAAAAACCATAAATAATTTTTTTTAATTATTAAAAAGAAAAAGAAGAATTGTCTGTCGATTTTTTATAAAAAAAAGTTGAGTCACTTTCAAAACACATTTATGTTTTTAACTTGATATAAAAATTTTTTATCAATTATCTTAGAGGCAATAGGCTTTTAAATTACTTATTCCTTTGCTTATATTATTTCTAGATACTAAAAAGATATTTGATCCCGTTATGGATTTTTAAAAAATAAGCCTAATTTGTTCAGTAAACTTAAAATACACTTTTATTAATAGCGTAAACAAAGTAAGAGGAGTTTTTTTTTAAATTTATTTTCCAAGCTTTAGACTTTAATTTTTATAATTCCTTATTTTAAATATAATTGGCTGTAGAAATCAATTTTTCTCATAAATTCACTGTTAAATGGAGTTACCTATATGGCATAAAAATTTAACCATAGATTAATTAGTAGTAAAATTCTGAATTAATTAATCAATAATAAATTCTTCATCAGTCGATTAATCAATAATAAATTCTTCATCAGTTGATTAATCAATAATAAAATTCTGAAGATAATAAAATGATATATTGTCATCTTGAATACCCAAGTTATTTAAACTTTCAAAATTCTAACACATCAAAAAATTATTGAAAACATCGAATGCAGAACTCCATTATTACAAACATGAAACAAGATAATTTAAATAAGAATGTTTAAATCTCCAGAAAAATCTTTTCAACTTTATGTAAATCAAAGCACCATAATGATTTTTTCAGCTCTACCAAAATTAAAATAATAGCAGAGTCCTCTTTCAGTCAGTCGCGCTTTTGAAGTTTTTTTTCTTATTCTGCTTTATCCAAGGTTCAAAATGCTTGAGTATGTGGTGAAAGCTTAAAAGCCAGTTAACAACTACGCTACCCGAGCAATTGCTTTTGTATCATGGTCATGTTACTGGACTGCGAACCACAAGGTCCCAGGTTCTATTCTCGCGCATCCCAATCACATACAAGTACTAGCATTGGAATGAATAACTTTGATAAAGAATTCATAGGAGTTTCTATAGCGCGATCGTGGTAGACATTTTTTAACGGTTTCATTTCGTCTGTAATTTTCTCGTTTTCTAATTTACATAAACGAATGAGAGGATTATATGAAAGCTGTTTATATAAAATTGATATCGCATTATTGAATCTTAAAATCCATGAGAGCAAAGTTGAACAGTTTTAAAATTTTTTCCTTCCAAATCTCGATTAAGTTCAGTTAACTATCATTTTCAGTCATTTAACACAAGAGGAAATGAGAAATCTAAAGATATGATACCAAATTAAAACAACAGTTTTAAGAATGAAGCAGATGCCAACAAACGAAATGCACAATTAGTACAAATATGAATGTTATACATAGACGCTCAATGTTAGATGTAAGAAAAGAGAAAAATCTCTTAGTAAACCTCTAACATAAAGAATTTGATATTTTTGTTTTGTTTAAAAAATACATTAAAATGAATACTTTGCTTTCTTACAGTTTTGGGGTTCGCTCTTTTTTCTCAAACTGCCGATTCAATGCAGTATTTTCATTCCTTCAAAAAATCACTGAGTTCCAAATTTTTATCGAATATCATATAAATAGACTAACTGTTAGCTGTGATGATTTCTGTGCATGCGTCTAAAATACATTCGCTGTATCAATATTATTGAAGAAATATGATAGTATATATATATATATATATATATATATATATATATATATATATATATATATATATATATATATATAATATTTGACTTGCACTTCTCGTTTGCAAATATTGCTGAAAGAATATAGCTGTAAGATCAGGTATAATTCTCGGATTATCACGACTTACCAGATGTTTGAAATGCTCTCAAAACCAAAAGTCATATGAATTGTGATCTGGGGATCGGGGAAGCTACATATCACGAAGTTCTTCTGTGAAGTGATTTTAGAAGACGCCCTTAGCTCAAAAACTAAACTAATGTGCAAACAAAACTAATGTGCTAAAAATCTCTATCTGGCATAAAAATTGAGTAAAATTCTGACGTACTTGTAGATCAGGAATAATTTTATTTTGTAACAATGATCCATATCGCTACCGGACCTCTAACACTTAATTCCTCGAAGAAATACGGGCCAATAATAAATGAAACAGTAAATCCACGCTTCACCTTTACTTTTGCTGATTGCGATGGAACGTATGAATGCAGATTTTCTGGTTCCCAAATTCGGCAGTTGTGAATATTCTCCAAACCGTCTACATGAAAATGCGCTTCGTCTGTCCAGAAAATATTCCCATGCCATTCAGAATCAACACCAAAGCCAGCAAGAAATTGATGTGAGGACCGCTGTCAAGTCTCGAAATCATACGGATGCAACTTTTTCACATGTTGAAGTTTGCAAGGATAATATCAGAGCATGCTCCGCATGATCATCTGGATCGTTGAACGGGGCATATCAAATATTGCTGTCACACGATGAATGCTGGTACTATCCAATACGCTGGAAGCCATTCACTTCCACCTTAAGCGCTGCCTTCTCTATAGCTTTTGCGAAAACGGGTTTTCTTCCTCTTCCAGAACGAACATTAAACGAATCTGTTTTTTCAGATTTGGCTACCATTAATTAAAAATATTTAACAGTTAATGGACCTCTTTGCATGCCCTTCAAAGTTTGATATTTTTATGGAGCAACTATTGAGGAATTTTTGTTATGGTAAAACAATTTATCTAACAAAGCTGGATCTGGTAAATGTAGCCACATTCTGATTAGCAATAACAAAGACATTGAAAACAAAATCTCCGCGAAGGTTTCTAACAGCTATTGCATGATATAGATTAAATGTTCATTTTTGTTCCTTCTTCTACGTTCGTTTATATCTTTAGTTAAAAAAATTATATATCTAACAAGTTTTTAGTCGATTGTAATTATGTAACAACATTTCGTTAAGAGAACTTTGTGTTTCGTAATTGCTCGTACATTCGAAGATAAATTTTATAAGAGAACTCGAGTGCTTGCATTGAAAGATATTTCATTACTTGAATATTTTGTTTTTCTCGTATTAATTGTCAAAGTTTTTTTTTATAACTTTCAACTGAGAGTAGAGAGTTCGACGCCAGTTGTCGTTGAGGATATAAACAGAAAGGTTTTTAAATTTTTAATTAAAGTTTACAGTTCAATTTAGATTATGTAATTTTATGAGCATGAGTTATCGGTTATACTTAGTAATGGATAAAAAGGTGGTGAAAAAAAAACACTTGTAAATCTATAATTCATTAAAAAAAACGCCCTCCGGTGGGGAAATTTAGAACTTTTTCCATTCGTTCAAGCAAATTCCCGTCCCTTTATTAAATCCTACAAAATATTTCATAGCTTTCTGAATAATAGTTGCAGCTTTAAAATAGGATTGTTTAATTATGGGCACCCTGTATAAATTTGTTTGATTTGCTCATTTGCTAATATCATATTGGTCTATGCTTTTTCTCTTCTGAAGTTGAATATTCTTTACATCTCTGTAAACACTAAACTTTTATTAGCAACTAAAACTTATCAAATAAAGTAAATTTTTCTTTAGAAAATCATTTTGTGTGTGCTATCCACGAATATCCAATGGTGGTCTTTCAGATATTTTTTATCTGTCCTAATTTCTAACGAACTCGTTTATTTTCTAACGAACGCATGTAGAGATCTGTGAAGTTGCGACCGTTTTAATGTCAAAAATTGTGAAAGACGAAAAGGTTTGCTTATAAACATTATCAATAATAAATTTACAATATATATATCACTTCATGATATATAAGAACAATATACAGCTTCTAAAGAGATTTCTGTTGCTAAATTTCTCTAAAATGTCTAATTTCTCTAAATGCGGTGCTCTCGATTTCAAATTAGACGACAGATTAAGATTGCTCATCCGATTTCAAAATCGATTTATTTTCGAAAAACGTCTTTCCCCAAAAATATGTCGATCTGAAGATCGATAAAGTCCAAATTCATACATTTTTAATTTGGTATAAGTAAATAAGTAAAAGTAACAAAAGCCACGATTATCTTTTAAAAGAGCAGCAAATTGCCGACATCTTCCCTAGGAGTACGTGGCGGAACGGTGTGGAGTTTAAGAAAATAATTTTAATAATAGTGAAAAACAGTTTAATAATTTTAATGAGAAAAAAAAATCTATAGAATTTTGCTTCCCCAAGTTCATGTGAAAAGGAAAGTATACTGAGTAACTGTAAGAGAAGATGACCATCAACTCAGTGTTAAAATGATAATATCTAATACCTTTCACGAATGATGCAGATTCGTAATGCAGATCACGAGTAAACTATAATCACTATAAATTGTCTTAATAGTCTTCAAGTTTATAATATCACTATAAACGTGACAAAGCACGAGGCATGAGATTTCATCTGTCATCAATAATTTTATAACACTCAGTCAGCTACGTGAACTAAGCCGCAGAGTCGCATTGAAATCATGCTCCATTTGATCATACGACGATCTGCATCACGAACGATGCCCGTATACATCACGTATCCGTGTTATCCTCCGTTATTATCAATACGAATAATTATTAACTTTAATCAAAAGTTATTTCTAAATTATTTCAATACTGTTTTAACTTGTTTTGGTGTGGAACTAATACTGTTATTAAAAATGGAATAAAATGTAAATATCAAATATGAATCTTACAAATGATATTCCAAAGGTTTAACTCTTAAATTATTCAAAATCATTAACGTTATTAATAAATATTTCTTTTTCGTGGGGATGTTTGTTGCAGAAGAGTAATGTGTCATTTTAGGATGCTCAAAAAGAAAAAGGAAAATATAGGAGGAAAATAAAAATAAAAAACTGTTGAGAAAGGTAGTTGCCGACCCTTCCCTTGTGTTGGCCAATTTTCTTGAAAAAAGAAGCTGGTATTGCTCTGAATTTTTATGAAAGTTGTTTTCGTTACAATAAAAGCTTAGAATAACGCCAATAGACGCAAACGCATCATTTTTTTATCAGAAGTCCAGGTTGCTAATTTGGCACGAAACCAATTACTATGCAGGGTGTATGTCTGGGAAAGTGCTTTAACACCTAATAAATTTCAGAAGACGTCTCAGACGCAGGTAGCGGGATCTATATTTAAGTAAATGGCCATGTGTTAAGAAATAAGAGTGATTGCAGAAGCTTGGTATTGAATTTTAGGTTCGGAATTTCTACTCAAATTATCAGACATCACAAGTGAAAGATAATTCTGAGAAATTACGAGGCATGCGTGCTTGCCAAGAGTAAATAAGCATAAAACTCAGGACTGGAAACACCAGATTATTGTTTTATTTTATAATCTTTTAAGAACCTGAAAATCATTCACAAAATGATCACTGAATTATTGTGATGGTTTTCTGAGGGCTTAAAAATGACATTTGTTATGTAAAAATCAATTACAGAGGGTATCTACATCTTTAGAACGTATTTAAGGTTGTTTAATTAATGTTTAAAATGCAAAGATTACTCATATAAATGTTCTATCTGATATTCTACTTTCCAGACTATAAGTCTACATAAATAGAATTTCTAGGGGCACTGATTTCCATTCCTCTTCTATTATTTTCCAAGGTCCATCATTCGTATCAGGTTTGTGATTAGAGGAAGCTTTTGTAGACACAAAAGGCACAATATTCCATAATGAAACTTTAAAGACTTCTCGGAATTATGTCGAAACGATATATATGTAATATTTTATCAGTCTTCATTTTTTCAAGGAAAGCAATGGTACTTTTTGAAGTATGACTTGTATCTTTGTCATGATGAAGTGTCACTATTCAAAAGTCCCTGGGCTGAAAAAAATGAATTTCTTCTGTAAATATTGACTTAAAACTTTTTCGGTGGTACTTTGAGTTGATTTTATTATTTTTTTTCCTCTTTATTTTTAATTTCTCATTGTAGGAGAACCCTACAATAATCCCAAAATACTTACTGACGCTTTCTTTGCATTTACGCACCTAGGCTTGTACATTTATTTTCTCTTCATTTTCAAAAATAAATTGAATAAGTTTTGTTTGTTTTAGGTAAACTCATGCTTCTTCAAGGGTCACAATTTGTTTTCATTTATCTATTGTTAAATATTTTTCATGTAGAGTTCTGAAAAGTGTTCTGAATTGAGCTACTTGCCTTGACAAAAGTTCGTGAACATTATGTTTTGTAGCTTTTTTAAGTTGCAAATTTTTATTATTATTTTATATCTTGTTCCTACCGATGTATTTTAAGACTTTGCAATTGATTTCTGTGCCATTGGACTTTCTCTTGTAACAGGACGGATTTCATTTCAGAAATAACTGAAACAGTATGTAATTTTATTGGTACTCGTTTGGAGCTTTCTTTCCAAGTAAAAGTATTGATTGGCGGTTTCTCCCTTTCGTATTAATAATATTGCTCATTGCACTTAAAAATTTTAACACCATACCTTTCACGACATGAGTAGTAGACGATATTTCAACTTTCTAACAATAAATGCTAACAATATGCTTTTTTTTAAATTCTTTATTGAAAACGTTCTAAAAACGTGTAAATACACTCTTTAATTATAAATATAACCATCAGCTCGATTAATTGACAGTCCTGCAACCGAAAAGTGTTTAAAAACCAATATATCATGCTTATAGGTTTTTGATGTTAATTTCAGAAAAAAATAATCAAAAAATCACATACCATTTTTTCACAAACTGAAAATTTTGATTTAAGGAGCATTTAATGTCATGACTCGTCATTATTTGAGATAATTGGGGATTTTTTGAACGGTCTGTGGTGCGACAATCTTCCAATAATAATATGTCCAAAAAATTTATTTGGACATATTCTTCTTCAAAATATCTCTCATTCATCTAGACTAAAGAAAAGGAATTCATTCGCTCCTAGTACCTTTCTCGTGATTCAGAAAGAGAAAGAAAGTTTTCAATCAACACTTTTCTCAAGATAGTGGCTTAGTTTATTGTAGCAGTGGCCCTGAACAAATGTTTAATATACTGTACGACATGAATGAATGGAGGCATTTTATTGGCTAGTTAAAAAGAAGCTTCAAAGCAGAGTTTCCACATAATGGAAGAAACTAAGTTTCAGTGTCATTAGGACATTCTATGTACATGAAAAAAGGTTATGAGAATTTAGCCTTAATTTTCATTTGATTGAAATATAAAGGTAGTGGATGTATTATATGCATTAAACTAAAAGTACTTTCTGTGATTCTTGGACAACAAGCAGGCGCTTCTTATAAGAATGGGGCAGTCAGGATAAGAAAAATCACTGAATCAAAAAGAAATGGTCACATCAGAAAGAATTAAAATCTGAAAACAAAAATGTGATAAAGGAAAGTTTGGTTGATTCCAGTACAATCCTCTTATCACCACTTCACATTCAAGCTTGAAATCATTAAATAATTTGTTAAAGATCTATGAAAACAGAGTGTTTTAAAAACCTTGGAAACAAGTTTCCAGAACTGTCAGAAGCAAAAATGAAGGAAGCTGTTTCCGTCTCATCAGATATTCGGAAACGTTTTAGATGTTAACGAGGCATGGACAGCATTTAAGGAAGTCGTCAGAAAATTCTCCGGAAGTTTTATTAAAGACTTCAACTTTAAATGTATCATGGAAAACATGTTAACGAAATTCAAAGACTTAGGTTGTTCGATGAGTTGAAAAGTGCATTTCAGAAGTTCGTATTAAGGCAACTTTCCCAAAATTCTTGTTACTGTTAGTGAAGAACAGGGATAAAAAGATGAAGCGTAGATACTAAGTTATATGGAACGTCAAAATGTTGGCAAATTACTGTTGAATGCTCCAGAGAAAAGACTCGCATACTGCCTGCAATAGCCAAACTGTCAAAAGGAACTTTCAAGGGAAAGGAAAAGAGAGTGTAAAGAACTTATGAAAGCCAAGATGCATTAACAATGGTAACTGCTCTTATTAATATAATTTGGCCAATCATTTCCAATAGTTTAATAAATAATAAATTCGTAAACCAAACAGTTAAAAAATGTTTTGGAAATAGGTAGCATTTACCTGAATGTATGAAATAGCCTTTTCCCTCATATATTCATTTTGTAAAAAATTCTTATGTGATTGATAAAAAAAAAGGATGACTTGTTTGAAATCAGTCATTGCATTCCAAATACTTTAACATGACTCGGATTTTACAAGCCTGTGTTATTTATGTTTCTATACATATTATAATACTCTCGTTGCTCGTGAGTATATTATATACATAAAATAATCTGTAAAAATTTTTCGTTAAATTCTGAAAAATTATTAGATTTAATCTGGCTACTTTTTAAAATGACATTGGATTGTATCAAATAATCATTGATTTTCAAAAAGCCTTTCCATAGGTTTATAGATAAAAAAATATATAATATCCTTTTCAACGCTGATAAGTAGGAGTAATTTCTAAAAAATATTCAAATATTTTAAGAGAAAAACTGCAGACAAGTTCATATTTCGTAATGCTGTATTATAAAATTATACTTTAAAAAGATTCTAATATACATATTTTAAATATATAATTTTTTTTTCTCTGGATTTAATTAATCTCTCACACAACAATACTCATTAAAAAAAATATCAACCACAAATTTTCTTCTGCTTTAAAAAAGGAATAACATTCATTAAGAACATTGTTAAAAAATAATAACAATTCATTAAAAAAGGCGATATCATAAATAATCAGCCTGCAGACAAAACCTTCTTAAACGAGCAAGAAATACCGTGCTGCCCTCTATTAGAGAAATACTACATTAATTGCATAAATTACTCTAACAATTATTGCATAATGATATTATAGTTTAAACAGCCCAATTTCAAGCGAAGAATACATTAATGCTATTACAAAAACCATCGCTAAAAGAGTTCTTTCCGTCTCTGTTGAGTAATTTCTTCAATTTCAATGTCGCCTTTCTCCGCGATGTTTTTTCAGACTAAGTTGAAACACCTGCTTTATTGTACATACCGTCTTTCATAACGGAATGCGCAAGATTCACGTTCTTGCTGCTCACATGCAAATTTGAAATGCGCAGAAAATGAATATTTTCCTTACATTCAGCTGCAATATCCATTCGCCTTCCGTCATTGAATGCTGAACTATTAGTCAAAAATTGCTGGAACTGATGGTTTAGTAATTAAACATTACTCAGAGTTGAAGAATCGTCTTTTCAACGAATTATTTTTAAAAATATTTTTGTTTTTATATTAGCACACTGAGTTTTTAGATTATACAAAAAAAAAATCAATGCGTACCTTAATTCCTTCCCCGACTTCCTACAGTAACGAACTGAAAATGAAGAAAAAGAATAATTTTAAAGATAAAAGGCGTGTAAGTATTTATCATTTTTTGTTTTTAAAAAATAACATTTATTTATATGTAATATTCAGCATAATTAATTTAATTAATTTTAACAGCTTGAATCTGCAGTTGAATCAATATGTGTTCTTTATTTTATCTTTAGATATGGCTGTTGTTTGACTTGTCCAATATGTGCTAATTTAAATCCTAGAATTTTCCAATGCAATTGTTTATTTATTTGTACTCTTATTTGCTACATTGATATCGTTATTTTATTTTGATTCAGAATTATTAATTAATTAATTTTTAAAAAATTTGCAGTCTTTTGATAATTTATCGTATTTTTTTAAATAAAATAAGACAAAAATTCCCGTTTGGATCTTTTTTTTTTGCATTAAAGAGAAAAGAAAGAAATATCGAATACTATCTATAAAACATTGATTATGTGCTTTAAAGATGAAGCAATACAAATGAAGAACATTTGTTATATCTTACAATATTGTTGCCATTTTTATGTTTTATGTTTTTATTGTTGCCATTTTTATGTTTTATGTTTTTATTGTTGCCATTTTTCTGATGAGTTTTCCGCACTTTTTATAACAAAAATGATTTAACAATGTTTCTTATACAAGAAACTAGCAATATGTTTGATTAGTGAGAAATGATCTCTGAAAAGATCATTTTTATAAATTTTTTTTTAGTTTATAAGTAACTATTTTACTGATATTATTAGGAATCTTTCTTCTTCTTTTTATGCTTGGAAAAATACGAGTTTGATTTCAAGATGAAGGATTTTTCCTTTATAACTTCTTAATATCAGTTTAATTAAAAAATATGCGGGAAAAGTAATTTTATAATATTTTAATTTGTAATTTGTTTCTGTGTTCATAAAAAAATTTTAGTGGTTTTAAATAAAGACTCTGCAAGACTTTTATAAAACTTGTTTAATAAAAAAGGCATTTCTTTTCCTTATTCTCTATATATCCAACTTTGAGAATTCTTTGCAAAAGAAAAAAATTATTCCTATAAATAAAATTTACGTTGAATTTTAATCACTATGTGGATAAAAAGTTTCGTACAGTAATAGTTCCTTAATGCAATTCTTGATTTGCCGAGAATTCAACTTTTTGAATGTTCAGTAAATTGAAGATTGCATACACATGCTTCTGTAATACGTCTTAATTCTTCCTTTAAGGCTTTCAAAGCGTTAAATCCTTATCCTTAGATAACCGCTTTCCATCAGTTAATGTATATTCAATGGCAATCACGTGAAATAATTATTTTCATATGAATGTATATTCTACTCCTTTAATAATTAGGTGTTTTTTAAAGATGTTTTGAATTTAAAAAGCAAGCAATTTTGTTTGTTATTTGTTTTAAATTCTGTTTATCCTTTTAATGCTAATTATTATTCAGTCCGATTGACAAACATTCTTGATTAAAGGAATCATTAAACAATTGGAATGAATGGTACGGTTAATAAATTGACAATAGAATTCATAACATAATATGAACATGCTTTTACATAAAGTAAGCATTTATTGAGTATTTTTTATGCCTCTTGTATATTAAGAGGATTTTTTTAAGCAGAAGATTCTGGCAAATGTTGCAAACTTATAATGCTAAGTTGGCAGATGTTGAAATCTTATAATATGTGTAGCAGATGTTGAAATTTAATCTTATAAGGTATGGCAAATGTTATAACGGATAACAATATATTCTACCTTAATAAATTGATTTCTGCCCATGATTCAGAACAGTTTTAGGATTCAAATGTTATATAGTCATGATAACTGTAAGTCAGTTACTTAATTACTTCCTGAATAATGTCAAATTATTATAAGATATTATCACACATATAGATATTCTCAACAACAAAGAGACTAGAGGAATAATTTTTTAATTCATTCCAAAAGTGGGATACTAGAGAGTAGTTTGAGCACTGAACTTAGCACTAGTACTCTGAAACTCGAAGGCATTGCATTCATTTATTTGAGTACGTATTTTCAAAGGTTTTATCCAAAACGCCGTCGTTTAAGTTAAACATTAATTCAGTCTTTTTCATAAGCTAGTAAAGACATACTCTTCATTCTGTCTAACTAATATTCATTTACTTCATGAAAATGTTTTCTCTTCAATTATAAAGTGAAATTGCGTTTTGTCCCTTTGTAACCCTACTATAATTTCAATCGCAATATTCTGTGCATAATACAATAATTTCACAGCTATTGTGTGATGCCATGTCTCTATATAGCATCAAATATGTAGACTTAACTATACTTCACGGTGACGACATACGGGCGTGTGACATATTATGTTTACGTGACCAGTTTCAGAATAATCCATCTTGTACGTGACCAGCCTCCATAATATGAAAAATTGTGATTCAAGGATAGCCCTAGTGGACTATTTATCGACGCATTTCCTAAGTAGCAGACACCAGGTGCACATAGGCTTTCTTCCACTCTTTAATCAACAGGTGATTATATAGGAAAGCTCTCTTTCTATTCATATTACTTGCCATGATAATATGATAAAATAGAATATGGAAACTTAGACTCCTTTTCAATTTAATAACAAGTACACGACTACATTACGTGGCTATCAGGTATGAACGCATTTATCAAAAAAATTTAACCTTCTCCATTTTTAATCGTTTCAATGGCAAAATTTATGTTAAATTATTCCTCTTCGAGGGAAATCTGTTTAATTTTAGGAATATTATACGGCGTTGATACTATTCTAGAAACCTTTGTATGCGATGACGAAGAGTCTTTACATTCCTAATGCCCCAAGGACAACGATTGAGATTTATCTCTACTCACAAAAATTTCAGTTGATATCGTTCCTATGAAATGCACTTCATTGTCGATAAATTGGTGAAATCGCAATCTCTCTATTATTATATCAGGTTCAATTAAGACTCAACTTTGTTACAATAAAAATGATGATGAATTTTAAGTCCCTTTTCTATAATATTTTTATATTGATTATTATTCAGTTTGAATCTTTTGGATCAAATCTTTCCATCGAAAGATACATATCCTTTAAAGGAAAAACTTTTCTAATTACAAATCATACATTCACTTGTTAAAAAATCATTTTTTTAAATGAGTGAAATTTCTATTCGTCTCATATTAAAGAAACTCAGAGGATAAGCAAAATATATAAATATTCTCAATTTATTTATCATGTTAGTTTGATAGCTAAACAAAAATAGAATTTAAAAAGTTGATCATTTTTCTAGTTTGGTTTGAAAAGAATTTGAAAGAAATGTTTGGAAAGAATTGACTAAAATTATTCGATGAAAATAACATACAATATTCTCGATATTTCTTCACTAGTAAATTATAGTAGCATAAGGCAAAACTATGGGAATAAAAAACATAATGAACTCATTTTCCATATCATAAATAGACAATAAAAGAGACGATTGCTATGTTGAATGACATTAATTTCACACTATTTTCGGGTTTTAGTAAATATTTTTCCTTAATTTAATTTTGTATCCTTATTTGACATGTTTTTGATACATATCAGAACGTATAATGCTTACACGATTCATGAAGGAGGACCTGTAAAATTTTATGTTGCGAAATTCGGCAGACCTTATCAAAGGAACTTCAATTTCCCTCCAAATTTTGTAACTTTAAAAAGTTCGAACTGTAGCTATCAAAGATCACTTTTTTATTAGATTAATAAATGGTTTTCTGAAGTTCTTGATAGGTACAACAATCGTCGCACACAAAGAAAAATATTTGAAAACTCGAACTAAGCTAAAACTTTTTTACCAGGCAATTTATCTTTCTTTTCAATCTGCTTAAAATGAAAATGTTTTCAACTTCATTATTGCGATCATAAATCGGTATGAAGTATAAAATTGCCAGTATTTTTAAATGGGAATTTTATTTCCGTAAAAAATACGAAAAAATAAAAAAGGAAAGAAGGTGAAAAGAAAAAATTATTTTACTCCTCAACTCAACAAAATACCTATGAAAAAGTTCTATACTCTGAAGCTGCTTTACGGTCTAACATAATATTCTATAAATATTTTTAAAAAAATTTATCCCACAGCTCAAAAATTCTCTGCTCAAAGTCTGTCTAATAAAGGTGAAACATTTATCCGTTAAAACTAGTAACATTTTTTTAAATTCATTTTTAAAAATTAAAAGAAAAATATTTTCATACATTTTTAGAGTGATGTGATAAATTGATGCAGTTTAGCACAAAGTAATCGGATCAGGCTGAGCTTAGACAGGGCCTTTCGTTTATTTTGAAACTTTTTCTTTTTAAAACTACACAGATTCATTTCACAAGTTGTCAAACCATTTTTTTTTTCAAATAGCTTCCTATTCAATACAGATATAAGATATTAGATAATATATACAGATTAAAGATAAGCATTTTTCATGTATTTATTCGCTTTTATTTCATTTTAATACTTTTACAAATTATGAATAGATATATTAAAGGAGAATGAATAGATATATTAGAAAAGATGATCGGATTTCGAGCCGATCAAAATTCGGTTATTTCCAATGTTTTTTGTTTGACAGTCCAAAACATAAAACGTCGCATTTTGATTCAACACTTTTTGTTTCGATCAGTCAAATTGAAGAACACCAACTGACGTGAGCTTCATTGGCAAACACTTCCCCTTTTTTGCTACCACATATTGAAGACTTTGAAGAGCACCACTTTGTCTGTATGTTCTCTCAGGTATTCAACCCCATGCAACAATAAGACGTTTCATTTAATTTTCTCTGAAATTTCTTGGACAAATTCATATACACGATATATCATTGAAGGGTTCATACCCCTAACCCTCCAAACCCGTGGCCGTGATTCTGTTACCAGGCCAATGTAGCTATCCCCCCCCCCCTCCTTATTGCGAGAACAGCTAAAAATGTATGCTACTTTAGAGCTCACTAAAGTGGGGAAGTTGTTTTTAAAAATATAGTTTTGGAAGAGATTTTTATAAAATTGTTACTTATAATTAAAAACAAATTGTAGCTTTGAAAATTAATATTTTTTTTTCCTAAAATAAAATAAGATAAAAAAATCATTTGAGCGTATAATATTATAAAGGTACAATGGCAATATTTTTTTCTTTCCGCAGAATACTACATTAAATCTGTACAAATGTAGCCATAGTAAAATAATAACAATTTAGCTTTTCTTCAAGCATTAATTGATTTATATAGAAAAAAATACTGCAATAATTAAAAATATCATTGCAAATGGAAGTAGAATAGATAATTTAAAGCAGAAATAAAAAATTTTATTGTAGTAAAACCTTGAAAATTTCAAACTTATTACGCCTTTTCTTGTCATTATTTACAATTAATTTTAAAATTAGAGTTTCATAATGATAATGTTTAATTTTAGATACCATTCAGTATAACGTGAAAACTGAGAATGTACTATTCTGAAAGGTGAAGGTAGTAGTATAAGCTAGTAGTATAAACAGCAATATTTTTAATTTATTCCTTCGTTATTTCTACTTCATTTAATGCATTTGGACAATTTAAACGTAATGAAACTCTAGAAGCTGTTTGAATTCTTCACAAATGTTTGAGATTTTTTGCTGGTTCACTAAGAACATAATTGCTATGCAATTCCTTTTTCATCACAGTTATGCACTTAAATTTTGTATGCCACGTAACTAATAAGTAAGGAAAATAAATTCAATAACGTTCTTATTTTTTCCTTTATTTTATTAGTCTTTTCTCAAAAAAAAAATGATTTATATTCTATTAATTTATGATCACTACATGCATCATCGCTGTAAAAAAAAAGTACAATTAAAGATATTAAAAGAAATATTTTAATCTTTTAAAATCTTTTTTTTTTCAGAGAGAGAGAGAGAGAAATTGTTTATAAGTTTAAGAGTTAAAGAGTTTTTAATTGTTTAAGAGAATTGTTTTAAATTAAAATTGTTTCACATGTATAATTAGAAAAATAATAAGAAGAATTCAATTGACATGCTAGAGTTCTTCGTAACTAAATTTCTCTCATCACTACAACAATTATTTTACGAAATTTTTTATTGATTTTAGTTTGACAGAAAAAAAAAAATATAATTAATTGCGCTTACACTTAGGAAAAGAATTCCAAAATATAATTTGAAAATCTATTCATTGTATTCTCCTTTCTATATCTTCGCAATAGACACTAAATTTCATTAAATTTTACCACACAAGTTAGTAATGAAGTTGAAATGACAGATTCATAATGATTGTATTATTACTGTGAAAGATGGTAGAAAAAGATTTTGTGGTGTTTCATTTTAACAGTCGATAATAGATGGCAGCACAAGCTACCACCATGGTCTTTTATGTTGTATTGCATCATACAAAGCATAAAGAAAATACATAATGAAAAATGATAAATAGATACACGATGCTTTATCAACCGCTTAAAAGGATAGGGGGGAAGAAGTCCATTTTGACGCACGACGAAAAGTTTTGGTTTCTTAAGGAAAGGAAGAGGAGGAAGTTTTCTTAATTGAAGGGCAACGTGTGGGTAGAATCTCGTGCTCTCATAATTTTAATTAAAATGTTTATTGTCGGTTTAAAACGAAATTTCAAAATCTGATCTCGCGTAGTACGAAAATTTCCAGTAATCCCATGAGGATCGTTTATTCGTGGTAAAAAGGATTTGAAATAGTAGCCTAATTGCGTTTTATTCTCAACAGATGTTGCGTGGTCCGGTCAACTGGAATATAGAGTTGCATGTCTTTCCTGGTTTGTTTATTATTTCATCCGAAGCAACGCGATACTGAACAGAAAGAAATTTTTTCGTGCAAACTTGCTTCACCGTAAGTTTTATTTTTAGTAGAAGTTGCATTATATATATATATATATATTTAAAGGATTTTTATATATTGTAAATAATTGTGAATTGCACATTTTGCTCAGATTTATTTATAAATGTGATTTAACATTAAACGGTTCAGTAGAAAAAAAATTGAAAGTTATAATTTTTTCCTTTGGATTAATTTTTAAAAATATGACTTACCGCAACTGGAAACTTTTTAATATGTTTTATTCTTCACTGCCCCAATGATAATATCCCTTCAAAATTCAATTATTTTTATTTTTATTTATTTATTGAATTTAAATTTTTGTACTAAAATAGTGCCATAAAGGAATATATTGTTGTACTTAATGAGTACAAGATAGTATTTTTTTTTTTAAAAATCTTGTTACAAATGATTAAACAAAAAATTTCCTAAGAACTTTCACGTGTCGGATGTTTTTAATAAAATTAGTTAATCCAGTCCGTGAAAAAAGTGAATAAATTCAACATTTACGTAAATTAAAAAAAAAAAAAAAAAAACATTTCTTTTATTTTTGATGTTGGAAGAAATGCTTTAGAAAAAAGTAGTCAATTTTTGGAAACTGGCTGTTATTTTGGATTTGTATGAAAAAAGTAATATTATATTCTTTGAAACTTGTCAGTATTCTAAGGCTACTATTAATTTATTTTTTGTTTTGGTGTACTTGTTTCGGGATGAAAACATATATACATTGCATATTTTTTAGCAAACTGGTTTCAACATCGGAAAAAAAATATTTTTATCATAGCTGTTTTAGAATTGTTTTTTGGCAATATTTAGTTAAGTTACGGTAAATTTTTCTAACTCTAAAATGAAATTGCTTTGAACATTTCCTGTTTGATGCGTGAATTTTATGTGACGTCCTGAACAAAATCAATGCCGTTGGGACTTGACTCCAGGAGCAGTCTTTTTTTTTTTTTTTTTTTTGAGTGTTTGTCCTAGAATAAAGAAATGCCTTGGATTTGTCCTTTTTTAAATAAAATGCACCTGACTATCCAGCTCTTTATTTACAAATATATGTTTCAGATTTTTTTATAGACTAAATTTTCCAAACGAACTTCTGAAGAATTCTTGTCATTTTATGTGATATCTTAACTTTGATCACCCTGTTTAAGGGAATAGGGGTAGTTTAGTGTTGCAAGTTCGATTAATGTTATTAATTAGTGTTAAGTGTAGTCTTGTGCTATCACCTCGTGACTAACGTCAAAAGCAAAGCGCTGCTCAAGCACTGTTATCTGTTGTTGACTAAAGATAATTTATGAAGGAAAACTTATTGCAAATCGTGGAGACTGAGAGAGGTATTAGAGCAATCCTGGCTTGAAAATAATGGCATCACTTCTGTTACCAAAAAAGAAAAAAAAACTAAAGCAAGCCAGGGTTAAAGCTTAGAAAATTTGAAAGCATGTTTTTTTTTATGAAATTTTTAGAATGTATCCTTCGCTAATTTTGAGTATGCAAACATTCTCTATTACTGATGCAATTTCTTATGAATATTACGCTCATTTTCTAATGGCTGCGCGAATTTATCTCATGTATTATACAATGTCCTAGAGTACAGAACGGTAATTGATCAAAATGCTAAAAGTAGTGCAATAAAATTCCTATCTATAAATTACGGGCGAAACTCTATGTAAAATGAACAGATACTATTTGAATTTCAGTTGGAATGGGATTGGGTAAACAATTTTTAAAAGCGATTGGGGATGAGCTAAAAATTTTCTTTTTAAAAGTGATTTTAAAAATACAACTCGTGTCATTGTATTTATTTATTATTCACATTTAAAACTGTTTTTCTAGTAATTAATAAGTTATTGTGTATTTTATTTTCTACTTAAAAACTAAGAGGTAAATATAGCAGATTCAAGATTGCTTTTCATTTTGTGCATTGAGCCGGATTTAAATGCTTCAAGAATAAAAAAGGATTCTTACTCAGATTAAAATTTAGTGGACGCATTCTCTATTTCAGAATTAAAGTTTTTATGAATACAAAATTGTCTTCAGCTGTTGTCGAAATAAGGCACAAAATGAATTTTAAAAAAACTTGTTGTAAAGAACACGATTGCTATCAAACAATCTTAGCTTAGTTGAGATCCAAAAGGGATCTATTATATTAACGGGCCAAACTGACCACTGATTTTTTTTTTCCCACTGAAATATCTTTCAATGTAAAATAAATGTTCCACAAGCTTTATATGATAATATTAGATTAAATTTCCGGCATTATCTAATAATATTTGTTTTTAAATATGCATTGTTATAACTTATTTTTATATTTTAAAGCTAAGTTTTTTTTATAATTTGCATAGATTACTCCTATAAATATTCTTTTCAAATTAATTTTAAAACTTTTTCATACATTTAGCGCAGTGTTGTGCATTCATTTACACGCGTGGAAAACAAATACAGACAAGTTGAAAAATTCGTAACATGAATACAAATGCAATAAAATTTGGGGGGTTTTCTCTAACAGAATGTGTATAATTTAAAATTAAATGCGTAAATAAATTTTTATGCAAACTACCAGTAAAATTTACGGAAAATGATAAACGCTATACTGGAAGATATTTCTAAAAGAGTTCTTCATTTACTTCGAAGAAAAAAGTTTTTCCCTTGTTGATTTAATCCCGAAATAGTCTCTTGTGGTTGCAATTTCCTAGAAAGAACTAATGTCATTTAACCTGTAAACATCCTCTCATAAGAATATTTTTACTGGCAAAGTGCTCTCCGATTATCATCAGAAATGGTTCTGGAGACATCATTTGCTTCATGCAAATGTAATAAGAAACTGCAGAAATCCAGATAAATATATTAAATAAGGAGTTGTGTTGGCTCATTTCGGTCCTTATTTAAATGTAATTATTTTTCTTTGCCCAATTTTCAGCCTTTCATAGAAAATTATATTGTTAACTAGTAAAACTGATTTTTTACCAATGAGAAGTTCGGTTAAATACTATAAACTTAATGAAAGACATTTATTAGTTTCTTGTAATACAAAATATAAAAATAGAATTTGGAAAACTGTAAATGTTTGATCCGGGACTTATGACAAAATTACAGTTTTATGTTTTTAAGATATTAATCCAAGTCCTAATCCGCTAAGACTTATCTTTCCTCAAGTGGCTTGACAGTTTAGACATAAAAAAGCTGACAAATGAGTCGACCTCTTTATTTATACTTTGTTCGTAATCATAGGATTCACCACCAACAGTATTCTGGACGGTAATTTTATGTAAGAAATCGGATCAAAATTTTGACAATGAAGTTTACAATATTAGCAAAGAATTTTTGAATATTTGATTCATAAATTAAACTGCATGATGACTATTTAATAGAAATATTGTTGTGTCTCCTAACACTGATATAATAAATGAATAAAATTGAAAGTAAAGATGAATTTGTAGGACTTTAAATTAAAGAACAGTGGATTTCTGTGAAAATTCGTTCAATTAATAATATTTAATATTAGACCGATTTGTTAGACATTCGTCCTCCTTTGAAATCCTGAAGTGCTTATTCATAATAAATTATTTTTAAATCATGCTAATAGATGATGGCGTCGAAACTTTTTTTCACTCTTTAATTATCTTCATTGTTTTAACATGAACACATTTTAAGTGGGAAGTAATTTAACGGGCACCATCTTGCCTACACGTTTGGCATACAGGAACAGAGGATTAGTTTAGAATTAGTTAGATTAATCCTTCATTATGAAGCTGGATGAAAGATATTTTAGGATGGACTGTATCGTTTTGAATCATGGTCAGATAATGAGGATGACCATTTTAGCCATCAACTCTCCGTCAAAACATATCAACGGAAGGATTATTTGGCTGGATATCAAAATCTACAACTGTATTAATTTAATGTATACCAGATCCACACACAAGACGTGTTTTCAGTGTAGTCAAGTCTTAATCCAACGTCTCTCCACTTCAGATTTTGTACATCTGTAGAAGGGCTGGAACACTATAACTGGCATATTCCTGATCAAAATTAAATCTAATCCTGTGCAATAGTAACGAAAATAAAACTAACAAGAGAATGTTGATGACATCTCTAATCAAAGTTACATGTGGCAAAGCCACAAATACTTTTAGAGCTTAAAAATCTTTCATATATGAATCATCTACATTTTTTTACATTAATATAGTATAAAACACATTTATATGAAAAACATATTTAAAAATAATGCATGCTTGATTGTCTAATTTGAATTAAACTTTTTATTACATAAGCTGAAATTCATTTTGTTTCAATAAGTTACCGTTACTCAGCTTATTAGTATATTTAAAAATTTTATAGCTCATTTTTATTTGTATAGAGATTGTTGCTCCCTTTGTAACTCTTAAAATCAAAACATCTACTTAGTTTACAGTATGTAATGATGAAATCTATAATTTATAGGATACTAAGAAATAGATATTAGAAAACTTTTTTAAAAGCAAAGCGTCTAATCACATCTTAAGTTTCAACGAAAAATGAGATTACATGAAATTAAATTACACTTAAATAAGAAGTTAGCAATTTAATTATTTTTAAAAATATTTTATAAAAAATATGTAGGAATTACAAATGTTATTATTATGAACAAGAAATACAGAAACTCATTGCGAAAGTAAAAATTAAAATTGTTCCTAAAGTTATACTTTTATTGCTTATCGTTTTAGTGTAAAAAATAGATAATTTCTTTAAATGCTCAAAGCTTATAATTATTTCCACATGCGTTTCAATGTGGGCATTTTCTTCATCAAAAACTGTGTGGGCAAAGTGATCATATGATGAAACAAGTAACTTAAAACGTCATCACGTATCTGAAAGCATGTAACTGGTTGAGGAAGAGCTGTTTTAGAGTCGAAAGTAAAAGTGTTCTTATAGAGCAGCGAAATTGTAATGTTTATTTTATTCCAAATCATGAGCTCTCTAATTTACCGCATCCTCCTTTCAATATCCATCATTTGCTTTGTTTTGTTTCCAAACTTTTCTCCTATTTTAGAAAAAAAATTCTTTATCCTTATTTTAATCCTTGATGAAATTTTTTACTACAACAATGGCAGTAAGGATTTAAATTTAATAAACTGTGAATGATTAATAAATAATACTTAATTAATAATAAGTGGTAAAAAATTTAATAAATAAAATAATAATTACTATAATTTTGGAAAAATTTGAATGATTTTGAAAACAATTTCTATAAAAAAAGTAATTTTATTTTTTAAAAATGCAGCACTTTGAACACAACAGTTGCACAATAAAATTTCAAAATAAGCAGAATAATTCACTTTAAACAAATCCAAAGTTTTTAAAAAGTTAAAATTATTTCTTTTCAACTTGAATATAATCAACATCAGTTTTGTTCACAAATGAATTAAGGGTTGGAAATATTATTTTTCAATGGTGTGGTTGGGTGTGTCTGTTTAATCCAAGGAAAGATGCTTTCTTGTCCTTTTCTTATTTATTTTCGCACACACACACATATAACACACATGGACGATGATCACACCTATATAAGGAAACAATATATATATATATTTAAATGTAGAAAATGCCGCTAACAAAGAGCGAACGAAAAATGCCTTTTGCCGCTATCGGAGAGCGAGCGATGCCTGCTTGTACCAGTTTCACACCAACCCTCAAGTTTAAGTGTTTACAATAGAAATGCTTAAGTGCACTTCCCACATTCCAAGCATACAAATGGTTTAGAGCATATTGCGCCATCTATGTTCAGTATTAATTTTTACTGTATTAATAAGTATACAACGAATAAAAAATACAAATAAAATAATTAAATGAAAAGCAAATATTACAAATAATGAAATCACATAAACAAATGGCAAAAGGTAGTTCGTATTTAATTATCAAAACTTTTTAAAAATATGATTTTTTACCGTTTTGATTTCTTAATAACCAAAATAAACTCTAATAACAGATGATCATTTAACATTATATTAAAAAGAAATTCAAGGACTCGAGGGAAAGATATAATTGTGGACGAACTCGTATTTTACACGTTTCAGTTAGCCAAGTTACGAAGTAGCAGAAGGAAGCGTTCTCATTGTTTATATTTCGGCGGTAGAAAACGGTAAACGGTTGCCCATGATTATGGCGGAATACCTTATGTACACTATTCAAATCAATCAATGTTTCGTCAAAAAAAACTTTTAATGATAGAATGTAGACGGATATCCTTTTTATGTAAACATATATTGTTTTTACAATAAATACTTGTTCTTTCTCACACAAGGACAATCCAAACGAAAGTAGGACAGTCATTTTTAAAAAAAGAATAAAATCTCTTTTCGTTTATACAAGAGAACATTTTCCTTTAAAACTCTTCTGCTCATTTTAATTTCACAAACATGATTGTATCACTTTATTATTTTAAGGAATTTAAATAAATTCTGTTCTTGTAAATCAATCCTTATGTCATTTTATCAATTTCGCCATATGCTTGTCGATAAGTTATGATATAGTAATTTGAAGTTCGCATTTGCAATAATTTATTCACTGCGACTCTAAGAACATAATTTTCAGGTATTTAAAACAATTCCTTTATAAATTTACGACGAATTTTGGTCCTGACGTCATTAAACCCGTCTCAATCAACCAGATTTCAGAACTCTACATACACAATTAGCCATATGTATAAATGGGTGCATTAAACAATTCGCAATAACTTGGTGCGTTTATTATTCAATTGAAATATATTTTTTATGCTCTATGGATAGAGAGATAGTGCGTGAAATCAGTTTCAACAGAATGTGTCATTTTTGAACGGGATCCCATTAAATATATAGATATTTTGTTGATTTATTATGGATTAGATTAACGCCCCGTTCTGAAGTTATATGAAGGAATTATGCTAATTATGGTCAGAGATTTTCAGATCTTTTGAGCTTAAGATTGTTTATCACTTTTTGTCTTCAGTTACTTGATATATATCTAATTGATTTTACCGAAAAATTAAATTGGTTTCTCGAAATGAATATCTTGTTGCAAAAGCTTTTTCACGATAAATTTTTAATTCTATTTTTTCTGTATAATTTAAACAAATTCGAAGCATTTAACAACTCGCTAGTTGAGTTATACTTTTTTTTAAATCATGCAAATTGTTGACAGTTACAAAACATAATTTTTAAATCATGTATCAGATTAGCCCTAACCATTTAAATACCTGGTAAATAAAGGATCTATTATTTAGTATGACCTAACTTTAACATAATTTTTGATGAGTGATCCAAATAAATTCTAAACATTTAAACACCCGTTAAATCACATTATTCTTTTTTAAATCACATAGCTGAATTGTAAACACAAATTTTGGGATACGTATCAAATTAATTCAAAGCATATAATCAGTCAGTTTGATTTCCGTGTCGCTTTTAGGTTACGCGTTTATCGTGTCAATCTTCCACTCCCTGTCTACACGGGCAAAATTCAGATTAGCTCTCCTTAAAAGCGTTTCCGATTCTAATAATAGCTTCCGCTTCTTAATTAACGTTTCATCTAATCACAATTTTTTAAACAAAAATGAGCTCCTTGAAAAGAATCTTCTTAATTCAGTGAATCTTTAAGGTGCTCGAGGAGCGAATTCAAAAGTTTAAAGTAATCCTCGATTTAAAACCGCGTTTCTGAAATCTGCCTCGTATTCAAAAGTGAGAGTCGAGCGAAGTTGGATAAGGTTTTGGCGAAGCCTTTTATGGCCTCTGTTGCACCCGGGACAGATCTGGGGCTCGCATGTGATATTCCTGGAGATTCCAGCATCACGTACATCCAGATGAAGAGGAGGCACAAGTTACAAATTCACTGGGGAGGGGGGAAAACGAAAGGAGAAAACGAAAATGAGGAGGCGTTTATGTACCAAGCTAAGCACTTTTTCGTAAGCAAAACTCAAAATATTGTGGTGCCACATTTGGCGACCAATTTGTCACAAACGCAAACCAATAATTTAAGAGCGTTTTATCCCCTATCTCTTCTGTTACATCCATCAGGGATGCAGGAAGATCTTATCAATGTTTTCTAGCAATGTTTCTTCTTTCTTTGAGCAATTAATAGTTCACAAGTAGCTAGGTTTTTTCCAAGATAAAAATGTTTTGAAAATTCTGTTTTTAATAAAATTGGTTGATTGGATGCGTGCAATATCCAATATAATATACCAAAATAAAACCGTTTAAGAATCGTCCGCCTCGGTTTTAATCTGTGGTCACCTCTATGATTCGTAAAAGTAAGAATCCACTGGTTTAATCTGATTTTAAAAACAGAATTGCTTGTATTGCTAAGGAAAATAAATAAAGCATTAAAAATTTGATTGATTACTTCGTAAAAAAATTTAATTTTGTAAGGAAATTTTTATTTCCAAATATACGTCTAGGTACGCTACCGGGTATAGACTATAAAAAACGGTTTAATAATCGATTCAATTTATATCTTAAGTTGCTACTTTTTCTGTCGTCCAGATACATTAACTTCTAATTTTTCCAAAAAAAAAATCTCTATATTTATTAGAAATTTTCTAAATGGAAAGATATTTTATTGAAAAAATTTTATTATTAAAATGGGAAAATTAATTTCTTGTATTTGGGGGAAACTGATAATGGGTGTTTCTAGAGCAGATTAAATATGTAGAGAGTCTCTGAATTTTCGTCGTGATAAATTAAGCAAAGCAAAATACAACTCTGAAGCAAAAAGCAACTACGTCAACAATCAATTATATACTATGCAGCGTGATTTAAAATCGAAGCTTCCACTTACAGAATTGTTCTTTCGCTAAATCTTTCATTTTTTGCCAAATTAAAAGTCATTCGGTGCATAGCTTAAATATTAACTATTATTCGATATACAGCTTAAATATCAACAAATGTGCAAAATGTTTCCTTCTAGAAATTTAGGGGCTTTCTTTCATTAAAGAAACAATCTCCAGTTGAATAAACATTTTTATTACTTTTCTCATTAAAGTAACAAACATAATTTTAATAAAAGTTTATTCTTCCTTTAAATTGATTTGCTTCAATTATATTTGCCAAAACATTGTTCTACTCATAGGAGCATACAGTTAGAAGCTTAAAGGAGAGAGAGGCAGTAGTAATCTCTGGTAAAACTAGCAAAATAAAATTTCACTTAAATCCGATTTATAAAATATCCATGTTTTTTTTTATGTTATTGAAATCGAAACTCAGTAACTTCTTTTACTTTTGTGAATACTCTTACTTCTTTAACTTACAGTTACAAATAAAAAAGGCAGGGGTTTTTGTTCCTTGGTATATCTGTCTTGTAAATCCTGTGTTCTAAAGGGCATAGAACACTTTTTTGAAACTGAATAAAAACTTAGCTGAATGTTAAGGAGTTAATGATAAATTAATCTGATATAACAGTAGATGAATTTCTAAAATAAATCAATCATACAAATATAAAACATATTATCTATTTTATTTTAACATCATCAGCATGGTAAAACATACTAATTTAAGCTATACTTAATTTTTTCTCATAATAATGAACTTCGATATATTGGTTCATTTTAGCGACATATTTATTTTAAAAATTTAATTTTGAATAGTGTATTAGTAAAAAATTTGCATAATAATGTGTATAAAAAATAACAAAAAATGTTGCTTTTCTTAAAAATATAATATAAAAATGCGCGAAAGATGAAATTTTTATATAATTCAAATAAGATTTAAATTTTTTTTTAATATTATTCTCTGGAATGAATTAAAAGTAATTTGAGGTGCTTAATCTAGAAAATACATTTCATTCAACTAATTTTTATTCAGTGAGATTTTTTTTTCTTTCAAATATTCTCAATTTTCTAAAAATCTTTTTTACTAAAACCAAATCATAATTAGTTTCAAACAAATTCCATTCTGTTCTCAGAAACAATAGAACTCAAACGCTTTCAAATCAATTCCATATAATACTTTTTTTTCTTTTAAAATCTATTCGAAGTTTTTAACCTTTCATCCTAAAATTAAGTTGTAAATAATTTATTATTCATTGAATGTCTCGCTTATTTTCCCTATGAATAAACTTCTAAGGATTACAGAATTTCGATTCGTTTGGCGACGTCACGGATTTGGCGGTAGTTCTATTTTACCTACTATAAAGGCAACCATGTCGGAAGATAATTTTCCCCTATTCTCACAAAGGCGGGAAGTTCATCATACTTGTGTCAAGTGATTCTTTCGGGTCCAGACTTCACACTTTTCGGAAATAATCCACGATGTCTGAAGACACTGAAGTTAAGAGGATTAAGAAAACAAAGAAGAAAACTGTCAAAGTAGAATATGATGATAAAATGGATGGACCCGTAGAAGTGACCGAGGAAAAGAATGAGGTAAATTTTGAATTAAATGTTTTTGTAATGAGGGAAATTAATACGAAACGAAAACATTTTTTTAAATATTAATTATCTTATATAAATCTCAGCGCATGATAATATTTTTAATCGTTAATAAAAATATCAAAATGTGTCCTATTGGGAAATTATTATTTTGCAAGCCGGTAGAACCTTAAGGATAAATAATGCATATCTAAAATCCTTCTTCTGTTGTTTAAATAATTGTATCTAATTAGAACGTAATAAAAAAAATAATGAAATTTTCTTCCCTTTTCATTATGAATTCCAATCAAATGAAGCTCTAGAAACTGTTTATGAAAACCTTTCTGAGAAATTCAATTGTGTAATGGTCAAAGGACATATGGAACTCTTAAGAAATGTGGTTTGAAGTATGACTAAATGAGAATTTATTTTCCCCGTTTGCTGTTAACAAGTGTTCTCTCAAAGCTTTCTTTATTAATTGTGAGCACTTTCATTCTTGTGTTTGAAATGAAACGTTTCGTTGAAATTCAATTACATAAAAATATACGTTATCTCATTAGGATATTCAACTGCAAATATTTTGAAAGGTATCATAAATATTTTATAGAATGGTCTTAAAAGTAAATATGATTCACCCCCCCCCCACACTCCTCTTTTCTTAGCTTCTGAAAAATCAGTAATTTTTGCATACAATCTGAGACAAATAATTATCGTTCATTCAAAACTAATCAAATCTTTAAATTTGAAAGACAGCAAGTTGTCCAGAATATAAATTATACGCTGAACTTTCTTTAATTGAGTTGGAATATGAAAAAAATATATGGAATCCTCATTTTTGGTTTAACAAGTGTTTATTGCTTGTATGCCAACATTTAGAAAAAAATATATCGAAACAGAAATGAAAATTTTCTTTTCTTTTCAGTATATTTCATTGTTATATGAATGTATCACTGGATATTTTCTTAAAATAATATTAAATATGTAAAGATGCTTCTTTAAAATTCATTTTCTTGTATTATGTGCTTATCTTCGTCATAAAGTATATTTAAAAGTTTCCAGTTTACAACATCAAATGTGGCACTGACTAAATTTTAGTTGGTAATCGAAAGATAATATATATTTCTCTTGAAATTAAATTTAAATCACCATCCAACTGTGTGTAAAAACCATATTTAACTCCTAAATAAATTCTAGATTTGATGGCGAAGGAAATATAATTTTTTGTTTCAATCAAGCTCAAATACATTTATCAAGCTTTACTTGATGCTGACGATTTCACTGAATGGCATATTTTTATTTCTTCGATGAGTCATTTCAACTAAAATTGTAGCTTTTGTTCTAAAAGGTTTGACTTTTCCTTTTGGCAACCAGTTCTTATTTTCCCAATCTTCTTGAAAGACAACTGAAGTGCAAACTACAACTGCATTTGTCTAGCTCTTCCAGTTAGAATTTGGTGATGATTTAACCATTCATCATCTGTTATTCGCGTCGTATTAGTCAATGCTGATTTCATATTCAGTGGGTTTCCAGATATTTCAATCTTCTTTATATTTAGCATTTGGAACTTATTTTATTATTTTGGTCATCACTGAATTTTATATTTTTAATTAATGTTCTTACAGTTTTTGTTAAAATAATATATATTGTTTATTAAAATACATTCTTGATATCTTTTATTGAAGCAGTCGTTCGAACTTAGAATAAATATACGAGACGGCTCGGATAGTCCAGGTGACTCATTCATTCGGTCTTGAAAAAAAAATGCCTGGGATTGGAATAAAATCTCTCGTATTGACTTACTGTTCTCTCATCACCAAATAGTTCATATTAAAATTATTTTTGGAATAAGATTGACTAGATTGGTTTTTAAAATTTATCTATCGAAGAATTCTCCTTCACTAGAACGTCGAATATAATCAGTAAATTTTGGAGAAATATGGCAATTCTGCAGAGTATTTTTTTTTTTTTTTTACTTTCCGTCTTGTATATTTCAGCACTGTTCTATTAACAGCGCAGAAATCACCAGACGCCATAGACAGGCTCTCGCTCTTTATCGAAACATGACCTCCATTTTCCTCAATGGATATAGTGTCTCGAAATGAACTTCAGAAAATCTTGTCACTTTGAATTAAAGCCATAATTATTTCTTTTCCATTTTGTTGCATATAATATTTCTCGGTATTAATTTCTACGCTTAGACTATGCTAATCTTGTCTTTAAATAAGGCTCGTCCAATTAGGCTTTGATCTTCTTTGAATTGGTTAGGTGAATTAATTTAAATATATTTGCTTTCATTCTCGAAATCAATCATCGCTGAAAACAATTCAAGGAAAATATTTTTTTAATCTTAATTATGTTCAATTCTGATTTAAGATTCTCAAAATTCAAGTTTTAAATGACAAAGTTCAGTGCAATTTTCAAAAAAACAACAACATTCAAATGTTAAATGTCTGGTTCATTATTTTTTTATTTCAGGTAACTACATATTATTTATTTTAAAATGCCGTGTTGCATATTGAAAATTGCAATCATGCATGGCCTAACCGGTTTGGTTAACAGAAATTTATTTTCCATGTTTCTTCTATTCAGCATCATAATAAGTTCTAATTTCAAATATAATAATGCATAAAATTGCATTTCGTATTGAAATCATTTCTCTAATTTTGACGTGTCCCTTATTATTCTCTTATAAATAGGCTATTGAACTTGTCTTAAATAAGACAGTAAAATGCATACATATTATAGCATTCTTCTCATCTCATTGATTTTGTATTTACGGTCAACTAATTTAAAATTTTATTTTCATTACTGTATGGTAACTGAAAAGAAAAATTATTTTACACATTGATTAACTTTACTCTAAATCCAAACAGAACTGAGGTAATCAATTTAAAATTGATTTTGATATAAATCCAAAAAATACTTCAGTTAAACATACATAGCCTACTTATAGCTGTTCTTATCTTCGCCTAATAATTATCGTAAAATGTGTTCACGCTATGATGCTAGAGCTTTTAATCTGGAATGAAGAAAAAAACCAGGAACCATAATTGATGTCTATTTTCTCAGTAAAGCATGGTATTTGGCGATAGCTTTTTTTCTTACATAGTGAAGCATGTGACCTTGATAAAGCGAATATCGGCATTTTGAATAGATATTATTCAGTTAGAAATGTTATTTTATTACGGATCTATCCTTAATGCCTGAAATTTAATTTGCAGGTGCATCTAAAACCCGTATAAAGCAATTTATTGAAAAATAAAGTGAAATGGTAAATCTCCATTTTTTTCAATTTTCCGTCGCATAAAAAAAACTTGAAGAATTGACTGATGAATAAACACTGACAACGTAACAAAAAATATGTACAACAGTGAATAAACCATAATTTCATGAAAACGATTTAATCGTTTTTACTGTTATTATTTTTTAAAACATCTTTCAAAATTGATAGTCCATTAAATCATGCGAAAACAAAATGTCTTAAGTGAAGTCACATGGATCAATAAAACCAGTACGAGTATTACTAATATTGATTAATCTCAAACAACATATGAAGAATAATTGCATTCGGGTAAAGTACGCCAAGTTCAAGTTAGCAGAAGAAAAACATGGAAGAACTCCTTATATAATGGTTGTATCACAATGCAACTTAGTTTCAAAAATGCAGTTTACACTTATTGATTACTTGAATGAATCTAAATAAGGATGAAATGAAACTTCAGTTTTTAAAATTCCACTCTCGTCGTCCCTCTTGAAGGTACCACGAGTACGTGGATGAGAAGTCGTCAGATAAGTAATCGATTTCTCAAGAGAGTACAAAAATGGTAGCGAAATCATCGTCTATGATGCGTTATATCTGCTGCGATAGGGATTGGTGCATGGGCCGATGATGGCTATTTTTTAATTGACCATAGAATCTATGTTAGTATTCGCGGCGGCCGGTCATTTAGATGCACCATTCGTCCAGATATTTGGTGAGGGTGTCTCTTTTGTATTTTCCCATCCCATCGCGCCTTATCCCACCAGCCAATTAGTTAGCTTAGGTTTTTGTCATCAATCCCGCTTTTAAAAGAACTTGCGCTTCTATTTTATCATAAGTTGCTTTCATTGTCTTTATTTAACTTGGAATTGTCATTAAATCCTCAAATGCCCTCTCCCTAATCAAATATAGTTATCATTCCTGATTAATAGCGAATAAACTGGTATAAAATCACCAGGTCGCCAAAAAAAATTCTAATGCAAACAAATAAAAATTAATTAATGTTAGTGGCAATAAATTTTATTTAATGAAACTCGATTAAAATACAAAAAAAAATAATTATATGTAGAAATTATAGCATTCTCAAAAAGTAATATCGCAGCAAATTATAGAATAAAATAAGTTGTGATAATAAATCTACCCCTTAACTTGTAGTTATTGTAGTAAGTTTAGTTATTTGAGAACTTACTTCCTTAATCGTTAATAACTATGTTTAAGCTGTAACGCAATGATCCATTGAATATTTTTCAACTGATCATAATGAAAGGCTAATTGTTGCCTCGTATGTTTCGCTCAATTAGTGTAATCGTTTAGACAGAATGCAACTGGTATAAACATCACAGTCACTCTAAGAATGAATCGTAAAGGTATGCTGGAAAAAACTTTTCATTCTCAATGAGCGAAGCAACGTAAACACTGGAAGCATTATCATGGTGAACTCCTCAGTGTTTAGTCTCGTTGATCAGTGATGAAAAGTCTTAAAGTTGTTAGTAACGACTCTTTTGAAACAGTGATTCTTTATTCAGTCCTTTTCTACCTGGCAATCTGCCCAAATCTGTCTCTCCGTACAGTAGTTGACAAGCCAATATGTTATGAAACAAACAGTCGGAACAGACGGTATAGAAAGCCGGAACCTAAATCATAAAAAAAGAATGCATTGACAAACCTTTCAATCACTTGTAAACTCGTAGGAGTGCGAGAGGAGGAGAAACTAAACTAGAAACTGAGTGTCCGCTTTTTGTCTGCAGGACTCTTAAATGATTCACTGCTCTATCTGATTTCTTAAAACCATAGATCACTACAAATAGATATGACATAACGGATATTTTCTCAGACGGTGTTCGCGGTCTGGGTAGCTTCGCAGTACGGATTCTGGTTTGATGTCGTAGGAGTGCGAGTTTTCAACTTTATTCTACTGAGGATAAATTTTGCCTGCGAATACTATATAATTTGAATATTTGGTTAATATCAATCATTCTCACGTTAAAGTGGGACGGAGATCTGAAATATTTTTACCGTCTCAAGCAATGCATTGATCATATATATCGATTGATTAATCCGTTGAGCCTGATAGTCCATTGTACCGAAACTTTGGCGAGTGTTGTAATTATTGTTAATTAAATCTCAGAGTTCACATTAGAGTGGTAGGAAATTTTGTATTGATTGATAAATACTTTCTTAAGTGTTTTTTTTTTTTTTTTTTTTACCTAATCGTGATATCCAGTTCCGAGTTTCTCCCCCAACCAAACACTGATCTAAAAGCCAAATTAAGAATTCAACATTCATTGAAATGAAAAAAAAAATTAGGATGTGAAAATGTTCAATATAATGCAAATAAATTGTACTAACAACTTTCGTATCATATTTTAAAACAGTTTTCATTTTGAAAAGTGTTTTTTGACTAGAAGACAGGGACTTTCCCTCATTTTCATTATGAAATGAGAAATGGAACATTATGCTGTGGGAAAATTGTTGAGGACCTGACCTTCAATTTTAAAAAAAAATCATATTTATTTCAAAAATCATTAATAAAAAGTCAATTTTTTTTATTTGTAATTTTTTAGTGATAATATGTATTTCTTTTTCCTAATTTTTCATATTATAATTCACTGTGATAGAGAAATTCAGTGAAAATTTTGTCTACTGTATGATAAAATGGCCTTATCTTGGTAAGACGAAATATAAAATAAATCTTGTGTGCTGGCATTCATTTCTGGATGCTTAAAATCCTCTTTGATTATTTATTAAATGTGAATAAACGGATAATAACTTTACTTCAGCAACAATCCGAAAAATAGATTAAGGAAAAAAAACTCGTATCCTATATGATAAGTATTCAAGTGAGATAAAGACAATGCAGAAAAGTATCTGAATAGCATTCTTAGGTATTATAAGTAATAAATATTAATTTTTATTTCAAAAATTTTGTATTGACTTTATAAGAAAAATAACCAAAAAAAATCAAATACTTTAAAAAAAAATTTCTACTAATATTAATCCAAACTCTGCTGCTCAGTAGGTATTTGCGTCGAATTTTATAAAAGGCGCCATTATTCACTGTAATAAATTAATATAAATATATTTTATATTATAAACCGTGTCAAAAGATATGTTTATCTGCATTCAAAATTTTTTAACTAATATAGTATGCTTAATAAATGACTGTTAAAAAATTGTAAGAGGGAAATAGTACACTATTACCTTCATTTCTTTTTTCTAATTTTTACAGCAGAAAATTCTCACTTTTTGAGAGTCACTTATTTCCTTCTAAGCACAACTTTAGCTTTCACTTTCCACATTCATTAGCATGTATACTGTATCATCAATACGATTTGTGAATCATACGTACATTCATCATCATTGATAGATAATTTAAGGGAATCAAGAATCAAGTCATGTCTGAAAGAATTATAAGGAAAATTTATAACCTTCGAAGTAAAATTGATAGGCGGTAGTCTCATTCTAATATAACATTCTTATCCTTCCAAAAATGTAAATGATCTTCCAACTTCATGGTACAGCTGTTTCTGGAATATAAGGAAAGAAAACAACGAAACATTCATTGACATATAAAAAGTTGAATTTTTTTCCAGTGCGTGATGATAAATGCTTCATTCAATATTGAATGATTTTAAAACAATCGGAGAATGTTTGCATTTAACAATAATCAAATTCAGTACTTATGCTTAAGATTCATTTGTGTTTGTAAATTTTCATTTCTAAACTGTTATTTAAATTTGTAATGTGGAGTAAATTACAGGTTTATTTACCTATCGAAGTTATTTGAAATAAATATTGATTTAACTATAACTCAAAAAAAGACTACTACAAATTTTGGTATTCTGTACAAGATTTCCATGATATGCTCTATATGTAGGACTAGGGCTTTTATCTATTGATATGTAGCCTGGCACTCGCTGAACATGTAAGTGTAGGTTTTCCTCGAAATATTGCGTGATTCGTGGCCGGTCTCATAAAAGCTGCAAAAATAAATTCTAATAAGACGTTTGAAAAAGAAAGACGTTGTCACATAATAAAGAAAGTGCTATAATGGCATGTTAGTTTTCTGCAGATGTTCTCCTGTAGGTGCAGGTATTGCATAGATAGAATAAGAATTCTATCTGCTTACTATACTGTGAAAGTTCTTGCTCCCAAGTTATTTATTTCATATTGATGAATGCAATACTTTGACCAAATCTGCGTCATGTTGATAACTTCTATTTTACGAGCATTAGAATGTAATAAAATAAATAAACAATCATCTATAAATTTGATTGGAAATCGGGTTGAACAAATTTTGTTTTACAGACATGAATGCTATAAACTATCAGATCTCGCTTCAAATGTCGAATGGCTTTTGTAATATTGACCTTGTGCAGCAGCCATTTCTTGTTTTGTGGCATAATATTCAAAAAAATTAAAATATTATTATAAAATATCTACAACCTTCAAATATTTTTGCTACTTGTCGAGGGATTGTTCTTACCGCACAGACACATAATTCACTCTGGTTGTGCAGTAGATTTAGACGATATCAAAAAGCTTGTGGTTTAGCTTTGTAACTGCCGAAATATTATGTGGTTCAGTATACGCCTCATAAAATTTGAAAAAAATAAATCAATTCCCATCTAGCATACAAAAAAATGTTTTTATAATTTTACTTTTTTTGCAGATGTTCGTGCATGATTTAAGATATTGATCATAAGAATTCAATTAGTATTGTCTGCTTACTACGTTTCAAAAATTTTCCATTTTCTATTGTTCTTCGCAAATCAATAGATATAATATTTAAGCTACATCCACCAAAGATTTTTTGCTGTAGTAGACAAGACTTAAGGTAATAAGACGCCCAAAATAACTGGAACAGTTCCAAAGTTTGGCTGTCTGTCTCTAATTTATAAAATTGTCCCGGATTGCCCTGAATTTCGCAAATAAATAAATGGTTCATATTAAATAATATTATTTCTGATGTTAAATCTGCTTAAAGTGAAAGAGAATTCTCTTTTCCATTTAATACAATATGCTGAATAAGTTCTCCCAAGTATTACTCAGCTATGTCGAATACGATTGAGTACTTGTATACATCTAAATGAATTTAACATGAATATATTGTCTACTATTGCCATTAACTCTCGAACTTTAACTTCGGCTTATTTGTCGGAGTAATTGTTCATTTAAAATCCCCCAGCTCTATCCTGTTTCCTTTACAAATATCCTAATGCATTTCACCAATTAGATATAACAAGGAAAGGGTTTTGCTGCCTGGTCACTGGAAGTAATTTGCACCCAATTATTTCTTCATATTTAGTATTAAACAAAGCATCCTTATTTCAAGAAGCTTAAAATGCTGAAATTTTTAATTACATCGCCTTGTAAAGTAAAACTATTATTGTTAGTGAGTGACTATACGAATTTTAATCAGATTTCCTTTTATCAAGTGAAATACATGCCAAGAGCAATTATTGTAAAATTTCCGTGAGCGATTTTCATGTATCTTATACATAAATTTTGTTTTAAAAATATATTACACTTCTCTTTTAAACACATCTTTCTTATTTCATATTTTATTGTTGTAATCATATCAAAATTATGATTTTGAAACAGATAACTACTCTTCGCAAAACATTCTGATTATTTCTCTTTTAGTGTTTGTAGAACCTTAAATCTTCAGGTTAAATTTATCATTCCGATATTATTCATGGCCTAATGTAACATTTTATAACTAAACTAGATGTTTGGTATAACAAAAATTTAGTGCCTTAAGTTTCAACTTAAAAAAAATAGTGGAAACAGTTTTTAGTACAAAAAATACTGAATTTTGAATAAATATTTTATTTATTTTTTAAAAACTTTTTTTTTTTTTTTTTTTTTTTTTTTGCAATATTGGCAAAAAAAATCAGGTAAAAATGTTAAGCAATTGCGTTTCAATTCAATTTGCACTATAAAGATATTTTCAAGCATCAATTGCAAAAATAAGATTTTAGTCTCTAACATCATGCTATGCTCCGATTCCGAAATTCTTGTTAATTAATGATTCCTGGGAACTTTAATGTTAAAAGTTTTTTTTTTAATTTGGGGGGGGGGGGGTAACGTCTAAAGCTGTAGAGAATGATCGGTGAAGATACTGTGTAATTAAACAAACTTAAATTTAACAAAATTTTAAAATTGCCATCTGTCAGGTAATTGAAACCAACATTTTGAAAGAATTTTGGAAAAAGAGCAGATAATGCATCCCAGGTGTCTCTTTCTACATATTTAAAATCGACGTCGAATATAGTCGTGGCCTTTAAATAGTTGGTTAAATCTGATAAATTTACAAGAACAGAACTTACAAATTATAGCTTAATTTGGCTGAATTTTGAACATTAGATCTCGGTCAATACTTGTTTATAAATTTGAAATTAATATTCAGATAAACAAAATGTGAGCAAGATTCTATATTCTGTTTTTGTTTTCTTTATTAAATGAAGGCTTTTATTTGAAAAACTATTTCTTTTTACCAGTTAACTCAAATTTAGCAAGTAAAAAAAAAAACTGTACTTTTTTTAAAGATTAAAATTTGTCAAATATTTTCATAGAGGTTTTTTTTTTAAATCTTTTTTTTTTATGCAGTAAGCATTTCTACTTCGAATTTCGAATTATTTACTCTGACGCAATATTATTTGTCGTTTTAAAGGTAATTAATTCATCTAATAAATTGTTGGTTATAATAACACAAAACAGAAAAGTTATAAAAAGTAAATTTGTCCTCGAGTCGTGCTTTTCTTTTCGTCTTAAGAATTTTAGCTTTTACAAATAATTCTTTTAGAAAAAAGTAGCAACTATTGGTCAGCAGAATGAGTCTTTAGTACATAATCAATATATAATATTACCTCGCCTTTACACTTTATAAGGGACCAGAATAATAATAGTGTAAACTGGAGGTAAAAGTGAATATTGGGAAACCACTTCTTAGGGGATCAATAAAAAAAGTATTGCATAGAGTGGGAAGGCATTGAAGGAGGGAATGTAAAGGCTAGGTATTGCTGTATTTTAACGGTTTACATTGTTGCAATATATGCTGTTCTGATACTTTTCGTTTCTTTTATTCATTTCTGTGGCAAAAGCAAAGCTTTATGCAAATTTATAAGCTTTATATAAATTTATAAATTTAATTATAATAAATTTATAAATTATACAAGTAATAGATTCTTAGTCTATTGTACCGTTCAAGCAATAGAAAAGTTAAATCAATATCAAAAGATATTTTATTGTCAATAAGTTTTTAGAAATGTTGATTCTTGTTTATATCCCAGATTCGATTACAAGTATTAAAATATCCGGAAACATTGGATGAAAGCTTTAGTCATTCTCTTAGAATTGGCAAAAATTGCTGAAATATGACTTTATGTGTAACAATAAATTTACAAAATCACAAATAATAGAAATTAAAACAAGTTTAAAACATTTTTCATATAAATAATTATTCGTCAATTGGATATTCTTTCAAAAATATATCAAAAACATACAACAATTTTATTTCTTAAAATGCTCCCTTGTAAATTTACTAAGGTGTATCCCTACTTCAGTTAGATTTAGAGAATGAATTGTAACAGGATATTACATCACGGCAGCATGATTCACTAACCGAAACAGCAAACACAATTCAATTTATCAGGCATTTACCCCTCTGTTTCAAATGCATCCGAACGGTAACAATGTCAACAAAGCAATAAAGCATCTTTACGAATTCAACAGCCTTTAACGATGAAAAGAAGTAAACAGCCTAACGTTGATGGATTGGATTTTTTCTTCTTCTACCAAATAGCAATCAGAGTCATTAGCATTGATGTTTCCAAGCCATTAGGTGGGGTGCAACAGCTGATAGCAAAGGAAGAAGATTTAGATATTATTTTTAGTCCTAACTGTTTCTGTCCTTGATTAACACATTTCAGGATGAGTCGGCCTTGCCATAAATTCGCTCAACCTCTAATCTTTGCCTCCAAAATAACCTCTGCCCACGTTTCTGCATCAGAGCTTCTCTGAATGTATAGTCTCGCGCTTGGTTAGCTCACAGATCGGACGTGTCCGTGCCTTGCTCGCATACAGTGAACTGCAATCAGTAACGTATTCTTTATTTTGTTTATTGTTCAGCATCTTTTTATTTACTACGCAATTGCACCCCATTTGTTCTGCTTGTTAAGTGAATTCAAGCCCATCAGTTTCACTTTTATCCAACAAATGTTTCTATTGAAATCTTGATTACTTCTTTTTACCGAGGATATTATGTTTTGAAACGTTTCTATTACCGCAGTTATTGTGGGATTAATAAAGACAAATTGGTATTAAGTGAGTGCTGTGTTTGTTTGCTGCGAGGATCTGAGAATTTTTGCTTGTTTTTCGTGTTTTTAATAAAAGTTAGTTAGAATTTTTGAGAGAAGTTTTGCTTTTGAAGTAAATGCTATAAGTAATAGTTACTATTTTGTGGACTAATCGAAATAATTGTAGGATAATTCGGGTAAGTGTGCGTTAGAAAATTTTATGATGGTATTCTAATTTTTGCATACAAAAAAAAGTTTTGCATTCTATGGTGAAATTTTTCAGCAGCTAACAACATGTAAAATTTTTCCGGAAATGCTGTTTTAATTTTTTTTAGTTTTTGATCTTCTTATTGTTCTTTTTTAAATCTCATAATAACTGTAAAAACTTCATTCTAATAAAATTATGTAATTAAGACTCTAAAATTATGTTATGTTAAAGATTAATAGTGCCTATAAATTCCTTGAAATATTTATATTTTTGCTGTGTAACATTTTAGTATCTAATGAAAAATGTATTCTTTCTTTTCAGCTCATATTTTCCGGAGAATATACCAAAGCCATGTCGAAGGATTGGCATTCAAGTCATTTCTGTTGCTGGCAATGCGATGAAACACTTACTGGCCAACGCTATGTTTTAAGGGATGATCATCCCTATTGTACGAAATGTTACGAACAAGTATTTTCTAATACCTGCGACGAATGCGGTAAAATCATCGGAATAGATTCAAAGGTAAGAATCGACTTCTCTTATGAAACGGAATTTTTCCCTCTCAAAAGTCCAATGACCACATTTATTCAAATTGTAAGCAAGTTGTTTCCTAAAAGATATAAAAATGGACATTCGACTTGCCCGAGTAGGTTTGTGAAGGACATTTATAAGTTTCCTTTAAACAAGGAAAATTTACGCAAATAACTTATCAAATATGAAAGTAATCTAATTTTTATTTCTGAATTGAATTTTGGATTGTAAACTTGACATTTATTTCGAATATAAATAAATGAATATCAAATATTTGTACGAGTAGAAATCTCAGCTCTTGAGTCATAAATTTTTAACGATTTTTGCACGATCTGTACCCGATAAATAAATTCTGAGTGTTATTTTTATTTTATTTTTTTGAAATTTAATTTGAACTATTTTATAAAAATTACTGCTATATTAATTTACTTTTTAATTAATTTCTAGAAAAGATTGGAAAAACTAATATAAATGATCAAGACTTTCTTTTGAATTTTTTTCGCTTATCATATGCATTAACAATGTCTATGAAGAATGCTTAATATAGATACGCTTGCAATTTAAAAATCCAAGACATCTCAGATAAATTCCGCTTCTCCATGATTTTTTTTGCATAAACTTTAAATTATCTTTAATGCCTGTTCATTCTTTTTCCATTTTTTTTTAATATTTTAACTTATTAAAGGTTTTTTAGAGTTTATTAAATTTAACTCTATATATTGGTTAAATTTTACAGTTAAGAAAAATTTAGAAACTGACAAAGCAAATCTTTTCCTTCGGTAATTTAAGTATGTGAATTTTTCTTGTTAAAAGTAAATTATTAATATCATTTTGTAAATATTTTCGAAAATCTCTTTATATACTTTTCTCCTTTATGGAAATAACTAGAATTTTTTGCAAACTTTATTTAACGAAGGACTTCCCTAAATTTTATCAATATAAGCATTAATGAGCATGCCATAAAATTTCACTAAGAATTTGAATTAATAATTGCTAATGAAGAGATGTTGAAATCACCTTAAGGATAAGTCGTAAGATCTGTTTGAGCCTTTTTCTCAGACTTATATGTGACTGTAAATGTGACTTTTTGCATTAAATATCCTCTATTCTGTTATCTTTAATCCTCTAAACGTTTTATTAGTGAAATACCTATTGTAAATGTTAGAATTTATGAAAATCGATGCATTGACAATAATTTTTAAAAATGGTTTTTAAAAGCTGTATCAAATGTACATTAAAAAATTACTTCGTGATGGTATGTACTTTTATCTACACTATTCTTTGGTATTTTTCCAAGAAAATATTTTATTTTAAAATATTAAATTTTTTTCAGTTTTGGTGTATAAAAATTATTTAATAGTGAAAGAATAAAAATGTAATATTTCCGCCACAGAAATCCATTCAATAAATTTAGAACAAAAAATGTAAATTGAAAAACATTTTATATGCCATTTTTCAGTTTTTTTTTTGTTTTATTCGTTTTCATTTATTTTACATATAACTCAAGCATTAAAAATTTAAATATTAGCGGAAAACTACTTTTAAATTTTTGTAGAGAACAAATGATATTGAATATATAATAATTTGTAAGTAGAAAATATAATGATATGCAAGTAATCAGAAACAAGGCTTTTATTAACTTTTGTTCCCCTGCTATATTTTTAACATAAGGACTTTAAATTTTTTTTATTTTTTCCAGGATATGTACTTGTAAAATAAAATAACGAAAAGGGAATAATCTAATTTCTATCTGCTCTAAATATTTTGATCAACATTCAGTCCACATCTTTATTGATAGTAGCAGTTTTCGCACTCAGTTTCTTATCAAACTTCCGTTCATCTATCTGTCCATTGCATAACATAATGTTGCTAGCAGTTTAGAATCTCAATATAACAATATATAAAATCAGTATCAATGTTATCCTACAGATCGAAGATAACACTGGCAGGGTTTTTTATTTTATTTTATTAGTTTGAAAATATACGACGCTAAACAATTCCACGTTCACCCTGTGCGATGACCTCGAGCAAACCCTGATAGGAAATGAAGATTGATGTGCTAACCGAAACTCAGAATGGATCATTTCTCTTACTGTGCGCATAGAAATGATTAATATGGGCCATTTCTTTGCTGAATTATACTTTTCATGTAGAATCAAAACTAACAGTGTGATAAATTGGTTCTTATCAACACGAATGAATGAGTAATAATTGTTTGTAATTTTTTTATAATTAACTGGAAAAAATGCTTGAATAATTTCTATTAAAACTATAACTGAGCAATTTCACTGAATAATTCATGTAAATCTTATTTAAAATCATAACAACTAAATTGCTGACAACATGTGAATTTTAGGTATTTAATATTAAATGAAAATAATGAAAATATGAAAAATATATTTTTATTAAGAATCTGGGGGTCAAAAAATTATAAAAGCGTGAGGTGCAGAAAATTATAAACGGATTATAAAGTCACAATGAATGTCATAAGAAACAAAAACAATTCCTGAATATTCATTGTATAAAAATTAGAAATTATTGTAAATATGATTACAGTTCTAATTTACTTAGAATTTTTAGTTACAAAATTATTGATCCTTTTGTCACTGACAAAAGCGTTTTTATAAGTTTTTTTTTAATTATTATTACAATTATTACAACAATAATCAGCTTCGCTTTGTTTCTGCTGTGAATAAAAAAGTACAAAATGGCAGAATGAATAAAATGGAAAAACTTATTTTAACGTATCTTTTTCTATAAACTTCCTTGAAAACCTTAAAATAATCATTATGAATCACTGTCGGTTTAAATTCGCTGTTTTTATTTATGTACTCAAAAAGTGCTATTGGCGTGGTATTGTAATGAAAGGTAAAGGTCGCAGTAATTTGCAGGAAGAATATGGGTTTCAAGGACGGAGTATAGATTTGAAACCGGACTCCACCAAGCATTTATCTTGTAAGTATTGACAGATTCGGGCTAAATACATTGAGTCAAACTATCTTCTGCTAGTGTGGTGTGGAAATTTGGAATTGGAATGCCGACGTAATAGCCATCTTCAGCATATTAGAACTACTCAAAATTACCAGTTCCGTCCTGAAATAGCTTTCGTGTAGCTTTAGAAAGGTATGTTAATCGAATTGAACTAAACTAGATTACAAATCAAAGCAATTTTTTTATTTGTTATTATTTTTTATTTTTATTATTATTATTATTATTTATTATTATTATTTTTTATTGTTTTTCAATAAAATATTGTAATAATTTAAAATAATAGGGACTGAAAAAGTACTTAAACTAACACGGAAACCAAAAAATATCAAATCGAATTTATTTGTATTCGTTCATCTAAAATTAAAATATTATTATTTGTAATTAGTCGCTTCGGAAGACCTGTTAGCGCTCCCAAAACAGTGGTTGTACCAAAGGTTTATAGTTGGCTCTAAAATTACTATTTCTTTTTTTTAAATGAAAACAATAAAAAACGTAACCGATCCTTATTGACTTAACTTTCTTTTTTTTTTTTTTTTTCATTCTTTCTTTTGAGTTCAAGCATGTCTTCATGAAGAAGAAGAAAAAAGAAAAAATGACTATTAAATATAACGGTCCCTGCTTATTTTCTGGCACCTGTCTCCCCATACCAAAAAACACAGCAGATTAAACCTTTGACAATAACTAAAATTAGTAACAGAAAAATAGGCGGGTTATTTCCATCGCTTAATTAGTGGTTGAGGATACGAATGCATTGGATTCAGTCGTTAACGGAGGCTTTTTGCAATTTATCTAGACGCGATAATGTCAGTTTTAGGCGTTAAATTGAAAGCATGAAAATGTTTTTTTCTCTTTGGTCTCTAACAGCGTTTGCCACTTCCAAAAATAATCTTTAGCATTCTGGGAATAAACTTCTGTTTAGATTTGATAAAAATTAAGTCTGCTATATTTTTTAAAAAAATAATGGAATAGTATGCAGTTAATTGGCTTCAAATAATAAGATTTTATTTATTTGTTTCAACTAGATTAACAAGCCGTTTTCTTTGGCTATTTTGGGACGGGCTCACTTTGAACCGTGATCTGAAGGGGAACAACACTTAAAGGGATATTCCTTCTCTGAAATTGCACTGCAGCAAAAGAAAGGCGTTTAACATAGATGAAAAATTTACTGTATTTTCAATGTTCACATGCAAAGCTTATCTCTTGTAAGCTTGTATCTTGTATCACTATCCTTGGCTCGCGAACGTGAGGTCCAGAAGCCGAGATTCAGCCACTAGACTACCACACTTCCTTTCATATGCAAAGTTATTTATTCATTTATTTTGTCTGTAAAGTATACATTCAAAAATAGAGTAATTCGTCCTCCTCACCAATTTATTAATCGTTATTACCTAATATTATCGAATTATGTTACATTAGCTTATCTGAAATTGCTAACCATCTAGTCTGACCCTCCCTTTATAAATATATATTATATATTAACAAAGGTTGTATCTCAAGTTGATCACCCTTATAAATTGCTCTTTGTTTCAAAAATCAACTTAATAAAAAGCTGAATGTATCCCAAAGCCTTTTGTCTTGGCTGGGGGAAAAAAGATGAGCAATAAGCGCAGTTATTATCCATCCAACTGTGACGGGAATAAAATAAAAATACCAAACTAAATAGAGAAGAAACATAAATACTTCATCTTCCTTTGATATTCTGAATTGAGAGAAAACGATAAAATCTAAGGTCAAATTTTTGAAACAGTATGAAGAAATCTTTTTAGTCTTGCACTTCCAAACACTATGAAAATAAATTTTTTCGTACGTTTCCTATTACAGATCTTTTCTACCTTAATAAAAGCGTTTGAATAAAATTGTTTATAAAACAATAAAAATCTTTTTTTAGTTTTTGACTATAATAAAAATTTATAACAAATTATTTAATAAAAAAATACGAATTTATGGAACTAAATCTGTACTATTGGATTAAGTAAATATCATTTTTTTAAATTATTTGAAGAGGATGTAAAAAAGCTTTTATGTTATATATTTCCTAGTGTTACTGACGATAAACAATATTAAAATGTTGGTTAAATTGTAGAATTTGCCATTTATTGTAGAATTGTATGTAGTTATTGTAGAATTTGCCATTCATTCATCTGTTACTGATAATTTCTGGCCATCGTGAGCTGCTAGTAAGGACTCGGATCAGGATTGCAGAGTTCCAAGTATGAGATACGATTCCTTCTAAGAAACCGCCGTCTTCTTGATGGTGTTACATGAAAATCTGGAGAGGTGTTTGCCGGTTCAAGAATTGTCCATGTCCTTAAAAATTACGAGAAATATCCCAAAATAGCACTCGCGCTGCTTCACAACGCCCTCTTTACACAATCAAATTAAACAAAATGATTTTTTCAAAAAATGAACATAGTGAATTGCCTACTTTTAGATGTATAGTCCAACATAAGCTAAAATTTCGATAGCATGGTCTTGAATTTTGTTTCATCTGTCGTGAATAAGCCATCCGAATAATGTTGCAACATTAATCAATAATGCTTAACTATTTAATTTTATTGTAATAGACTACGAAAACAATAATCTATTTCGTCAAAAGTAACAGTTTTTTTTTTTCATTTCTTTGCCTTCGCGGATTTCACACGCTCAATACAACATACAAAACTTCAACATTTCATTTGTAACTTCACATTATCTAACATTTATTATTGATAATATTTAATTCACGAGCCAGTAGCACCCTAAAAACTATTAAAAACAAATTTATAAAAACAGAAAACTTGCAAATTTAATAACTTTAGTTCCTAGCCCGGTTGTAGAATTTCAGCTACATAATTGAATTTCAGGATGTCGTGTCTACGGACCTGGCCTCTGAAAATTCTGACGTCTTTATGCTAACATTGTGTAGAGTTCTGAAAGTCGCATCTGGTTTAGATACCTTCTTTTCTGACCACGATTTAAAATTATTAAGCTCATTCCGTTGAGCATTTGTGGAGCTCCAATGTGGGGCATAAATATAAATAATATGTCATACTATATTTCATTAATCTGCACCAGCAGACACCTCGGTTCTCGTTAGATTAAAGCTTTCAGTATTATTTGTTGCATTAATGTGCGCAACTTCTTTCAGAAGTACAAAACAAAAGCAAAATTACTTACAGCTGTAAAAATTTTTTCGGAGACATTAACGATTAAGTTCATTTCATTGAACATGCTTCATTTTATCACAGACATATAAAGGACGTTAACAATTAAGAAGCAAAATCATTATGCATTGATAGATTAGTAGAATATGGTTTTTTTAACTAAGAATTGGTCAGCACCAAATAAAAAAATTGTGTATTAATCTTTTTATTTGTCATTCTTAGAAAAACCTTTATAAGCAAATTAACTAACGCATAATTTTTTCCTATTATCATTTAAAGCATTTTGGCTTAGAGAAGTTAATAAATGACATCCGTATGTGTGTATGAGTGTAAGATTAAATCGTTTAAAAATTTTACGATTATTCGCTTACATTCCCAGCTTTCATATCGATGATCTAACAATGCTATTTCATCGACAAATAGAGACTTTACAGGAAATACCAATTTTAAAAAGACCGAAATTTAAGAATCACTGTTGAACATTCGAATCGACCCTGATCAGCAGTATTCAGTATCTTGGCCCTAGAATTAAGATAAAGCATTTTTATTGAAATGACAGTAAGTGCCCACAGTACAGTAATAATAGACAATACCAAATATCCAGTAACTGAGCGATGTCTTCAAATAGCGAGATATTCAAGTGCAACGTTAGGTTAACATTGGGGGGGGGGGGGTATTCTGCGTCGATTTCAGACAACTGAAAGTAACAGTTAAACATTCGATAATTTTTGTGCTTTTAGTTGGAAAGTTTATATTAGTTATTGTAAGGTTAAAAACAACACTACTTTGGCCACTTCACTTATTTCTAGATTTATATGTATTTAATTTTTTTTTTCACTATGAGAGGGAATTCTGTACCAGTAGGCTAGATATGCCTATCAAAAACAGGATTACAGCTGATGCACTCGAAGAAGAATTTCGTGAATCGTTGGTATGTCTTCCTATTGATAAACAAATAAGTTATCTTTCAAAATGTATGTTTCTGCATAAAGTACTACATAATGGACGCATTTTCTTTGTGGTTAGAAATATGAATCATTTCCTTTTAGAAGTTCTCCAAGAAGGCATTTCCTTCCTATTAAGATTTACATAGGCCACTTATCAGTTGCTCTCTTGCAAATTACCAACATCTTTGTCTTTTATTGTTACAAAGAACTTAATTGTATAAATAGTTGCACATTTGTTAATAACAATAACTCTATTGAATTCGAAGGATAAAGAACGAAATATGTAAAAAAAATGAGTAATTGTAATTATTTGATATAATAAATGTGCTTTAACTGCCCTTATTTCAATTTATAAAACCTATGGTTAAAACACATTTCATGCAACTCATAAAGTTTTTTTTTATAAATTTACAGTAAAATATGGGAGATCTGAAAGTATGCTTTTTAGGATTTTTATTGATATTCGAAAAAGATCTATTAACTTCAAAACTAATTTCAAGGAATTAAAAATCTAATTTAATTCTAGGTTGACTATTTATGAAAATAGAACGAAATGAAGAAAATAATACTTTAATCTTCCTTTGTTTACAAATAGCTTATTTCAGCTTATATTAAAAAATAAGTGATTGATTTTTATATTATATACGATAACCTTTCAATTATATACGATTTTGATATATATCAATCGTTTTAATGTCTACATTGTAAATTAGTTACTAATTTTAGTAATACAATTAACTGTAATCGCCTGAACAGCTTAAGAAAGTGGTTAGAAATCGTTCATCTTGTCATTCAACCGTAGCATTTGATTGCAAGCTCAATTACAATTTAGATTGATGCGATGGTGTGACTTAATTATGAACAGCATTTGATGCATAATAAATAAATTTTTTCATTTGATCTTGCTGCAGTTCAGGAAACTCATAAAAATATTCATCAAGATAGTAAAGCTACTAATATTTAATGATAAGCGGAACAGAGCTTAAGTAATTTATGTCGTTTAATAACTTCTTTGGTGATTTTTTACTTCTTTGCCTTATATCTTTCGATTTAGAAATAAGTGATTGGCTCAAGAACGAATCTGATAGTACTATTTTTTTCCTCCTTTTTTTGAAATTAGTTTTATTAATTTTGAACAACGTTAGTTTCTTTTGATTTGCAAGATCTATTTAACTCTTGCATACGTCCGTCCCCCAAATACTGCTCTCGAATATGATATTAGGAGAAAAAAAACAATGATAAGGAATTCTGAAAGGGAGAGGATGAAAAGGAATCATTTTCTCTTTTCACAATTTCATGTGCATAGAATGTGTAATGAATGATTCCAAATTCATTAAATCTACAGAGGATAAGGAATGCTAGGTCATTTCAAAATCTACTTTTGATGAAGTTGCCAAATGACTACTTGTACTATGTATAACTATTTTTAATAGAAGCATTTGGTATATTTGTCTTTTTTTTTCTTGATAGATAAAATTAATAAATTAAAACCAAGTGTTTGCTTAAAAGTTACGTTGTAACCAGCTAATGATGAAAAAGAATGCGAGGTCATTAAAGAATTGGATCATGCTGTCAGAACTAAAGCGTTTTTGTTAAAGAACTTATTTCATACTCGACGTCGAATATTTAAAATCGAACTTTTCATTGGCACGTTTTCTTGAAATAAAGAAATAAGAGGGAAAAGAAGAAGAAATTTTAAAATTATATATAAACGTTTCATCTGCACATAATTTTAAAATATAGCATACTTTTACTAAATCTCCGATATTGATCTTTAATAATAGAAGTAATAACTTTTTGTCTTTAAGTGTTTTATGCATCAGCATAAACCTTGACTTATTGCTCGTCGAATGTAATAAAAGAAAACAAGTATTTTCGAAATATTCATTTTTAGATCGAAGCAGCCATTCTGTTTTCATAATGAAATCCGTGTTCTCTTGAAGAACAAAATCTTCATTTCGGCATGACATATCTAAGGTTTGTAATGAAAGAAAATATATGTAAGAAAAAATTAAATTTTATCATTTAGCTTCTTTAAAATGATAAAAAAAAAAAAACTGTGTGACTATGTTGTTTTGTGAAGTATTCATTAATGAAGTTTAAGGGAGAATGGAATATAAAAGAATAAAATCAATAAAATTTATTTTATAATGTTATTTTACTCTAAGTTAACTTCCATTTTTCAGCAAAATATATGCTTAATTCTCTTCTTAAATAAAATTATTTTTTATCTTTTTGGTATTTAATTCTAAAAAAAGAAAGATTGTAATCAAATTAGTGAATGGAAAATATCTATATAAACTATGCTTTTTGAAAGACCTGAGCATAAATGTAATTTACGGCGCAATTCATTATTATATTTCACTTGAAACACAGTAGTTAAAATTTAGAAGATATATAAAAGAATTTTGGAGAATAAGTAGCAGAGTGATTTTTATAATATATATATTTTCATTAAAATATACATATATGAAAAATATGTACATTCTAACGAAATATTTATACAACGATTTAAATAACTAGAGACAATTATATAAGAAAATACATTCATCATTTTCAGATTTTGTAAAATAAGAAGCTAAAACACTCATTTTTTTCATCGGCAGATTGAAATAAATTTTGGAGGCGTGTCAATAAATTACGTAATGTAATGTAATTACAGCCAACACCATTCCTATTAGAGAATACTCTAAACTGGTATCTGTTTCAAACTTACAAAATTCCGTAAAGATGCTAAAAGCAGTGAAGCGTGCTGCTCTTCAGTGACACCATTCCCAATTTTTTCTTCAACAGTGAAGATAGCCCGCTACAATATTTGCTGATGTAGCGGAAACTTAAGTTTTCCATCCCCCGCTCTTAGCTACGAAACGATTCCGGGGTGTATTTTTAGACAGTCTTTCCTTCTAAGTAGTCCACGCAACTGATAGCTAATAAACCAAGTTTTCTATTTGGGTATCAAAACTTTTCGCCTTACACATTCTCCCGGCCCCCAACTGCCACCTCTTTGAGACTAAGTATCTGGCAGACTTCGAAAATTGTCTTCTTTTTTCTGTTGGTTCTTTTTATCTGAGTCTGACGTAGGCAGACACTGTAAAAACAGAAGTGTCATTTTATCTTTTCGTGGGACTTTTATAATATAAACGCGTTTTAGTCACTTCCTCTCCGATTTATTTGGTGTCACGAAAACGGAATGCTCTTACTCGGCATTTTGTATTGCATAAATATGTCAAGGCTTTTTCCCTCCTTATCTATATATAATTCAGTTTATTCATTTTCTAAGCGGTTATTGCTCCAACTGCTGAGACGAATAAAGGTATGTGAGGAGAATCAGGAAACTAAAAAAAGTCCCCGCATGTTCTTTTACTAGTATCTGTTGGAAAAGTGGTGTATATTTAAAAAGCATTTTAATGAGATAAAACGTATAAACATTATTAATAATCCATGTAATAAAATTTTCCTATCCCTAAAACTGGCTCAGACATGAAATCTACAAATCTGAAAAGATTTACTGTCATATTTCGAGAAGGGATGTTACAAAAAAAATTAACTCCTTTTATTTGTACACCAGAGTTAACTGCATTCTTCCCATTTATCACCAACCAAAAATGAGCGAAAGTTAGTGTATAAATGTATATGTTTTCATATTTGTTTGCAACTGTTTTGTTGGTAGACAGACTTTGAATTAGGTAAAATAAGGTATGAATGAATTAATTAAAATAAACAATAAATTTCTTTAAACTTAAATATAAATTAGCGCTCATTAATATTAATGCACATGTTAGAATTTTAAGTATAGAAAAATCCAGAGGTGAAATAAATAACGTCCTTTAAAATTTTAATTATTTGTTTCAAATACAACAATTTCGGAAAATATACCTTTTTCCTTTATTGAATATGCTTTAAAAGTTGCGGATATTTTTTATTTTACCATATATTCTCCATTATTTAAGCAATTAAAAAAATGCAGCTTTCAATGGCTTTCTCTAATTAAACAAAAAATATTCCAGCGCTTAATTTTATTTACAAAATGTTAATGTTATGTATCTAATTTAATTGATTAAATTATCAAAGAAATTGCTTTATCAATCATTATCTACTATCAAAAATTTCTTCTCGAATCCTAAGGAATGTCATATTTTTAAGTACATTAAGTGTCGTAATTACTTTTATGAATAACTTTTTAAATATGATACATTTCAAAGCCATCGCTGCTCTGTTAATTTTACAACTGTTAAACTCCAAGCCTGAGGCAGGTAAAATAAAATTTTTCGAGATACCTCTTTTCGAAAATATGAGATAACTAGCAGTCTCAAACTTAATTTCTATGGGCTGTTGAATCAATAAATATTCGTCATTCTGTTCGGAAATTTTCCAGATGTTGAAGTCAATAAATCATTCGTGAGTTGTTTATGACCATGAGTGCAATATTCCCGCGTTTCAACGCATATGACTGAATCTACAAATAATTCGTTTTAGGGTACTTTGGAGAGTGTTCTTGTATCAGCACATCTATAAATGTGTCACTAGGAAATTTATTGCTTAGAAGATATCCTTTTTCTTTAAGCTAAAGCAGTAAAAAATGGAATAATTTTTTTTCTTCTGCTCTACTTTCGATTACGCGATATATCTTCTTTTCAGTAAGAATGTACATTTTGCAATAATGTAACTGGCGAGAGATTTGATTAAATATTATTTGTAACAGTATGTTTTGAGACCAGATAAGAATCATTTATTTTTTTAAATGTATGAGCCGCCTTTTTCTGATCTTATTTTATAAAGAAGACTGTTTCCTATCTGAAAATATAGAATCTTGTGTTCCAAAATTCTGATTCAATCAGATGTTTTTCTAAAGAAGAAAGTTTTTAAAAAATATTTTAATTCTGCTTCTAAATTGAAATGCAATACATCCTTGATGTAATGTTGGTTATCGAGGATGTATTAGAATAGGAAATAATTACTTATACCAAAGTCTTAATAACTATGCCACATGATCTAAATGATTTGTTCAACTAACCTTTGTCATCATATTATAAAAATTAAGAGCTTAAATTGGTTAAATAAAATTAGTAAAAATTTAATATTCGTGAGCTATAAATAGCTTCACAAATTCTTTATTCGGGAAGTTTTATGCGATTTTCAAATGCTATTAATTTGTTTACTATGTTTTTGAGACCGGAATTCCTTGTCAAAAATATTTTTGATGTCCATACAGAGATCTTCTCCTTAATTAAGCATTAAATTTAATAAAAATCGTCAGCCTAGTGATAAGTTTCACACTTATCAGACTTCTTCGTAAATTTTATTAGTATTTTTAAAGTAATTTCTCAGTAATGAAAGAAGTGTAGTAACACGAACTTTTAAACATTTTCGCAAACTTCTGTTAATTACTCATTCGAATAAACTAAGAAGTTTATGGATCCATTCTTGTAATTTTTGTTAAGTTCATGTATATTCACAGTACACACAATCTAAATTATTTTATTTTTGTTATTGTAATTGTACCACGTGGCTTATACAATACTTGTGTAACCATCTTCATCAACATTATTCGTTCTAACTGCTAGCACCACATTTCTACAATCTCTAAGGAGCAGGCGTCTTCATTCGGGGGTGATTTTGTTTCGTCTTTGCAATTAGCGTTACGACAAAAATAGTACAAGAATATCTCTCAAATGCTCCACAATTCCACTGTCGAAAAGTAAAAAAAAAACTGTTCTGTTTAAAATGAGGCCAAATTTAGTAATATCTTTTTTAAGATCATCTGTGAAGCTATATTGTTATAAAACAATTATAGGAACTAATAAATACTGGAAAAAGTGCTGAACACAAAAACTGCCCTGCAACTTACCGATATATAAGTTACAGTTTAAACAATTTTACCCTTGGTTAAATAAATGTTGAGAAAGCTTTTTGTATTATTGCATGTGGATTTTTGTTTTGGCGTCTGCCAACACACGTCAAACCTTATATCCTGTTTCTGAAAATTTTTGCTGAGCACGTTCAGTCTTTCTGACAGTTTAGATTTCTCCAGCGTGCTAATAAGAACTCTAAATACCCATGACGGGAATTTTATTCTTTTTCTTTAGAATAGATATATTTATCTAAATAATATGTGTGATTTATTCATTTGTTTAGTTTGGTATGCTTGACTATTAAGACAAATTTTTATACATTTTGTAGGAAGATTGTTTTTGAGAACATTTTACTTCAATCAAGAAGATTAAAAAATTTTTTAAAATATCAAATAAAATATGTTTTACAGAAAAATATTTAGAAAATAACTGTCAACCTTATTGGATTCTGTCTTTGTAAAAAATGTAAACAAAAGCATGAAAAGCAAAAAAAAAATTGAACAATGCTATGAAATACATCATTGACGAAAAAATATTAGATTCTTAATTCTGGATGCTGAATGAATTTTTATATGCTATTTTATATATTATACAAGGAGTTTATACGGTTTTTTAGATGAAAAAATATATTAAGATATTTCTGGAAAGTGAAAAAATTGGTCCTTTTATATTTTCCTTGCATAATTGGCATTTAGCGAAATATTCTTAGAAAAAAATTTATTTTTTTAATTAATCATTCTTCGAAAAAATATATATTTTTTAATTAATCGTAAATTAAAATATCACTAGGTAATTGAATTTAGTGTATTTTTTTTACATTGTGAAAATATAATTAACTTCTAAAAATAGTGTTAGTTTATGTATACATTAAATAACATGTAAAATATCCGTTATTTCAGTTTTTGTTAGAATACAAACAGACATTTATGAAATTTCATTCTACAGGAAAAAATATGTGAAGAAAAGAGATTTTGAATTATTACTTCAAATCATATATGCTTATGAATTTGAAACCTTAACTTTGATATGATGCACAAACTGAGAAGAATAAAATTTTACATGTTATCCTCAATACCTGACCACAACTGTCACGTTTCTGTAATAGCTGTCAAGTATCTTCAGAATGGATCACCAAGGAGAGAAATTGATGAAATGTGCTTAATTATCTTCTACAGAGTCAATCGTTTTCCTGCGTTTAATTAAATTCGAGAATCCGTAATCGTTTTAACAGCATAAAAAAGAAAAGGTGTTCTGAGTTTAGATTGATATATAAATACAAAGACAGCTCAAGGTTAACTACCCAGCCTTTTTGGAATCGAATTGGCTGTTTTTAGTTTTTCAGATAGATTTACGGGCATGCTTCGTACGTTTTAGTGCTCACTTAACAATTAACATTTGCCGCCTCGTTATGTCGGATAAAAGACAACAGACAAATGCTGGCGACATCAAATTGAACGTCGTCTTTTCGGTGGTGGGTTTCCGACTTGGCAAACTAAACAGATGCAGACGAAGGCCGCAGGCAGGTCAACTTTTAAAAAAGTTTTAGGCAAGTTGCCTATTAAATAAATTTGTAAAAAAGGCAAGTTCTATATATTGTAAAATATTAAGACTATAATATGTATTTACATTATATTATTGAAATCATTTGAAAATAAATTAAAATTTAATCTATTACTTATTTATATATTCTTTTAATTAATCATGCCAAGTTTTAATTACAAATTCTCTGGAATAACATTTTTAATGTTGTATTTGTATGAAGTTAATCATTTCCTTAGTCTATCATATCAATTAAATGCTTTTATTTTGTAACCAAGGAAATCATTAACTGTTCGTTATGGTTAATGTTTCAGTAATTTTATTACTTTAGACAATTTCCCCGTGATTATATATATGCTGAGTTACTAAATTGAAAAATTAATCTAAAATCAATCATTATCAGATTGATTAGATTAAAAGTGTGTTGCAATGGGAACTAAAATGATCAATTATTAAAAGAAGAAAATATGCACTGCATTGGGACAGTTATTAGAACATAAGTAAATCCAACGCTGATACTTGAAAAGATCGACAACTCGGACAAACAAAACTTTGTAGTAATTTTCCTGTGAGCATGCAGATAGCAATTAGGGCTGTGTTTGAAGTACTTTTTTAAAAAATTTTAAATGTCAAATGCTTTAAAATTTTTGTTGTTACACATTTTCCCCGCATATATCTATGATATTCCACCAATATATGGACTTTAATATCTTAATAGTTGCAGTGCTCTTGTGCTCAAAATAAAAATTCAAATTTGTACTTAAAAATTAGTATTTTCATTTCTTTCTTTCTACGTTCAAAGATACGTAAATAACACTCTTGACAGTATTGTCGGCAATCGTGAAAATACTTATTAATAAATGATCTTAAATGATAATTTTGAAATTTAAATTTATTCATAAAAATCAGATTTATTAACTATTTTATATGTTTTCTATCTCTGTTTTCTTATTAGATAAACTCTTGCAACGAATAGAAAATTGAAACCGAATTCTCCTTAATTTTAAGTAACATAATTAATTAAGCTTATTATTGACTGAAATATTTCTGATTAACTAAATCTAAAATATTCTTTTTAATCATAGTTTTATTAAAATTAGAGCAATTTATGAGCTTATTAGTACCATTAAAATCAATTAAGATTTATCTTTACTTTCTCAGAACTTTTCAGTGCTTTAAGCAATCCCTAATTCCTCTACATTTTAAAATGTATTAGTTGCTTTTTTTTTAATTTGCGAAAACATATAAAATGTTTCATTTAAATAATAATATTTATTCTAGTGCTTTAATTATTAACGATGTTAACTAAACAGCAAGCTTTAAAAAACGTTTGTGGTTGGAATCAGTTAGATAATGATACGAATTGTCAACAAAAAACAGGTCAACATGCTGCACATTGTTTTGCACTTCAAAGCACACAAATGCACACAAATGCACTTCAAAGTGTAAAAAGAAGTTGATTTAATTCCTGTACACAAGGTTCTCAAATTATCATTGGCAACATCCCCACGTGGCAAAAGGTAGATTTTATTCTGTTGGCAGTGAGCATCGTTTTAAATATATTTTCTTTTCTGTCAATGTTTTTCTTATACTTTTTATTTTTGCTCCAGTTCAACGCTTTTACCAGTTGTCAGCACTTCCGAATCGAAATAGGAACTTTAAATTTACTGTAGAAATAATATGGAAAACGCCAAAGTTTACGATATTCTTGGAACACATCTAGTGTTATTTTAAGAAAAATATTACTTCGGACTGTTTAAAACTGTCTGTGCGTTTATAAAAAAAAGCAGTTGGAGTGACCAAAAAAACATTTCTAAAAGTCTAAATATATTTTATTATATACATTTAATATTCATTTTACTATTTTTTCACTGAAAACTGATACATTAGATAACTTGAAAAAAGTATCCAAGAATATATAGTGTTTCTAAAAAATTTCAGGAATAAAGCTGACAGGTAATAAATAGTGATTTTCATTCAACGTATAGCAAGGAATTCTCAAAATAAGAAAAATAATTACAGGTCGTAATGTATGACTGATTTTTTAATTATTTTTGATCAAAATATGATTTATCTTGTTCGGAGTTTTTGGGGAAAAATTTTTTTAATGGAATCATTAAATCCTGAATGAATCATCCAAAATTAGCAACAGCTTATATTTTGCCTACTTATTTAATAACTTGCATAATAGCTACTTAACTACCGAATTCCTTTCCTACTGCTTGCATAACATTAACACTAGTTTGCAACGTGTTTTACGTTGCTAACTTAATATTAAAAGCTGTAAATATTAACATTAAAACCTAACTTTTTTAAAAAAAGTTTGTAGGTATATAAAAGTCGATACATATTAGTATTAAAACTTACAAATTTTCAAGTTGAAAATCATTATGGAAAACGACATTAAAAGTGTCGATTTTCTGCGATTTATTCTGACTAAGAATTTTGTATGAAACCAAACGGCCTTTTAATTAAATATGCGATATAAATAGACTATGAATTCACCCGAATGGTTTTTATTTTTTCCTTTTCGAAGCACAAAATTGAAATTATAATTTTACTGAACCATTTTAAATCGAAAATGTTACAAATTGTCATAGATGCTGGGAAATTGAAAATAGTTTAAACAGGATGACAACTGCTTCTTTGGCATTATTTTTAAAAAGATATTAAAAGAAGTTTTAGCAGCAAAAATAAGTAAGACTAGTGACTTATCGTAATTAGCAAAAATAGAATAGATTTATTTAATATCCCACTCTTAAGCACAAAAAAAAAATGAACTGCAGTAATAAAGCGTGTTCTAAGACTAACTTTCTGTATAAGTACAATGAAAAGCTCTGTTGAGATAATAAGCATTGAAATTGTAGTCTATTATATTTCATCAATAATATAACTTTCTCTTTTTTAGATTATGACTACACAGTATATTTTTGTAGTATTGATTTAAAACTTATCGTGAGCAAATTTGGATGAAATATAATTTTGATAATATACGTAAATAACTGCACAGAAAAATGAACTTTCGTGAAAACATTTTTTTAATTGTTTTATTGTACTTCTCAATGAATTTTTTTTTCCAAAATTCTCTCTCGAAATCATTATTATTAGCAAATCTAAGTCTTGAATTATTAGAAGCTTTGCCATAGTTCTGTATAGCAAATATGAAACCTTTCATTCCATTTATAAAACTGAATTGATATAAAAACAAAGTATTTTCTTTGATGTTGGAATATCAAATACCACAGTTTTATTTTCAAAATAGATTATTTGTTTCAACTACTTTATTTCAAAATCTATTGCAGAAGTGAGAGTAATTATTTTTTTCTTCCTTATAAGGATTTATCGTACAAAGAAAAACACTGGCACGAAGCCTGTTTCCTGTGCAACAAGTGCCGAGTGTCATTGGTGGACAAACCATTTGGATCAAAGGCCGAGAAAGTCTATTGTGCAAGTTGCTACGATGCTGCTTTTGCTTCCAGATGTGATGGATGCAATGAAGTTTTCAGAGCAGGTAAGCTCCATTCACTGCCCCGTCACTTTTGAACAAACTATTTTTCGAAAAAAAAAATGCCTATTACTTCCATAAGAGAGATGAGAGAAACGCAGTCTAAAAATTTTAAATATTTTTTTATGGCTTTTTAAAGCCTAATAGTCATTCGTAACAATAGAAAAATCAAATACAGACTGCTGAAAATATTGGATCATTTTTAAGGTAAATATGTTTATTTTATGCATTTTAGTTTTTAAATATTCAGTCATCAGCTTATAACTGTCGTGAAGTTCTTACAAGTAAGTACCTCATCATTCTCAATTTCCATTGTTTATTGATTCCATATTGTTTTATAACTTCATTTTTTATATAAAATTAAAGAAATATAATTGTTTTCAAAAAAGTCGTAACATATTTTTTTATTTATAATTGCGATTTAATTACCTTTTAAAGCTCCTTTTAGTAGTCATATCTTTTCTTTTCATTTTTTCTTACTGTTTATTGCATATAACTTTCTACTTGAATTCAAGGGTATAAAAAGTTAGAAAAGCTCTCTTAATTATGAAAATTTTAGTGTTTATAATTGTGAAAATAATAACCTTTTTTTAAAAAAAAATTACATTATGTAACATATTTTCGCATAATAACTGCAATGTTGTTAAATATTTTTTCTTGGCTTTTTTTTTTCCCATACTATTGTAAACACAACTTTTACTCAAGTGTGAGCGGAATAATGTTCCAAGTTTTTAAAACTCTTGCCTCAAATTGTTTATAGCAATACTCAAGCTAAAAATATTTCTCCTTTGTTAAGGAACTAAGAAAATGGAATACAAAGGTCACCAATGGCATGAAAAATGTTTCACTTGTTCCGTGTGCAAAACTCCTATCGGAACTCGCAGCTTTATCCCCAGGGACAACGACATCTATTGTACCACCTGCTATGAGCAGAAGTATGCAACCAGGTGCATTAAATGCAATCAGGTATGAATTATTTGTATATTTGAATAGATATTTATTAAATTATTAAAATTTCAGAAATAATCAGCGTTATTTTAATTTTAATTTATACGAAACTATTAGGATGTCCCATAAGTTTCTTTCCTATTTCTAATATGAAATGAATACACAATATTTACTGTTTAAAATATTATTTATTTTGTTATATAAGAACCCTTTTGCTCTGTTACCTCCTTCCATTTCTCAGGAAACCTCATTATTCCTTCTTTCCAAAATTGTGTTTTGGACAAGAAATAATCCTCGAGGTGCGCTTTTATTTCGCTACTGGATTTAAAGCGCTTATCACGAAGAGAATTATTTAAGGACGGAAAGAAGTAATAATCAGATGGAGCGAGATCTAAAGAGTACGCAGGATGCGGTAAAGCATCCCAATCAAACTGTAAGAGCTTCTCTCTTACGACTGATGCAATATCTGGTCTCGCATTGTCATGATGAAAAACAACGCCCCGTCGGTTCATTAATTCTGGCCGTGTTTTTTTTTTTTTTTTTTTTTTTTTGCTATGGCAGCTTTCAATTGATCCAGTTAATGACAGTATTTCGTAGAATTTGTTTCACCATGAGGAAGGAGCTCGTAGAAAATTACGCCTTTCCAATCCCCCAAATGGACAAAAGAACTTTTTTGGGGTGTAGTCCGGCTTTGCGACAGTTGAAGGCCTATTGTCCTTATACCAAGTACGTTTTCTATGCACATTTTCATATAAAATCCAAGTTTTGTCTCCAGTAACAAGCCTCTTTAAAACGCGATGAGAAAGAAACTTTTGGGACACACTAATATATAAATTCTTCTCGATATTTCAAAAAATTATTCAGGTTATTCAAATTATTTCTTAAAATTTTTCAGTTTTGTTGAAATTTTAAGTTCTACGCTTTAAAGGAAGGTATACTTCGTAAGAAATGTACTACTGCTTTTATGACTAAAATTTAAAAAGAAAGTTTGAAAAGAGGAATCTGAATTATTTCAGCAATGTTATGCAGATGACATCATCATTGAGATATTTCAGTAAAACAGCTTCTTAATCTTTTGCGATCTGAAAAAACCTTAGAATGTTTGAAACTGAAAAAGCGTAATTTTTTAAAGACAATCCAACTTTTTTTTTAAATCCCAAAAACAGATTTTCCATATTCTGAAATTATTCCAAGTGCAATAGGGCATTATTTCAATTTTAATTCATATGATACTATATAATTTCATCTCGAAACTGTATTAAACTTTTAAACTTATATAATTCGAATTTGCATTACACTTAAAATATGAAAGTGTTTTTAAAAAATTTGCTTGAGTATGCCTTGCATTGAAAGATAAGCTTCTTAAAGGTTGAATGTTTCTTTACTTTAGGTAACAGTCAAAGCATTGTATTCGATATATGTCTTTGAATGACTTCTCTTTATTTTGTTCTATACGTGAAGGGTTTTTGTTTACAAATACATTTTGGGATTAAGCTTTTTGACACTAAAGGAGGTGGAGGAAATGATTATCATTAGCAAGGAATTATGTAATTAGCAATCACTGCAAAAGGGTTCCAGGAAGAAGAAAAAAAATACCCTCTTTGAGGAATTCTGAAGACAGCCTATATTCATAATAAATATGAACAAAACCATATGTAAATTATGTTGGAGAAAGATGTTTTTTTATCAACCCAGTGTTTAAACTGCTTGAAAGAAAGTTGTCATTCCATGTTGTTGTTTTTTTCCTTTATTTTTAACAAACATTTAATCTCTAAAAGATGCGAATTTGTTTAAAGACTAATGAAAATTATGTAAAAAACCTTAAATAAAAACATTTCTGTAAAGAGAATAAAGAGATGTGGAAAGAAGAATTTTTAAAGAATGATATTAAATATTTTATTTTAAAAAAGAATTTATTTTTAAAAATGAAATTTTATTCATAATACTTTTAAGTCTTTTATTTTTTCTAATATTTGAAAATGCATGAAAAAAGACGCGGTCCGAATGCAACATTATCATTCACACCAAAATAAGAATTTGGTCCAACGAGCTGTTTTAAAAGTACACCAGCCGCCTTCTTTAAACTGATCTTTCTTTATTCTTTCCAATTTCAACCCGCCATGAATTCGTTTAGCTTTTTTTTTTTCCATGAAATGTAGAGTTTCGTCATTTGTTCCTTCTTTCTAATGAAGCCATAAGGAATTTAATAGAAGAATCTATCAAAACTTTTATATTATTCGTAGTAAATCGAAAATGTGCAATTTTTTAGAACTTTTTAGTTGCCTTTATAACAAGGGTTTAGCCCCTCTGGGTGTTTGAAAATATCAGTGACAGAGGAAATAATGAGGTGGGCAATTCGGTCTTCATTAATGTAAATGCGTGAAAGTGAGAAATCTCTTTTGCTGTGATAAATCTTATTATCTCTTAACCAACAATCTTCTTACCATCCTATTACGCAGTCATTCTAAGGCATTTTATCCTTTACTTTATCCACAAAAATCAACTTTTCGTCGGCCATTCTTACCAACGTTGCCGTATTGTCTCATTTTTCTTACTTGAATCCGTAATGATCTACCAATGATAATATTATCATCCAAATTGTGCCATCAGTTTAAATCATATTATGCTTTTTTTATCCACTAAATCAGTCTTTCACGAACCATGCTTACCAACGTTATCATATCGCCTCATTTTTCTTACCTGAAGCCGTAATTCTCTGCCAGCTACACGTTTAATTCCGTGTAATCCGATTCCTAAAATCCTTCAACCGCTTATTTGCTAATTGCTAACCCGCTATATAAATTTATATCTTACAATAACAATCGAATTGCTTGGAAATTATTTACTGCTTTTTAGCAATTAGTTGTGGTAATTAATTCTAGCTGTCTAGGATATCCACGAACTCCTGCCACAAAAAAAGAAAAAGTGATAATACACACTAAGACAAACAAAATTTATATAGAATGTTGTTTGCAATCAGCAGAAAATAGAAATATTATTTATACATATTAATTCGCTAATGCACCAAATAAAATAGAAATAACACATATATCATATTTATGGTGACTGGCTGGTAAGAACTAATTATCTTCTAGAATTCTTCAAGGACAAAGTGAATCTAATGTGTTAATTTCTAAGCCCTCACAAACATCAGCATATAGCAAGATCTTTGGTAAAAATTTCAAAGCTTACTTTTTAAATTTTGGAATTCAATTTAAAACATGGTGCGAAGATTTTAAATTGTTGGAAAGAAAGGAATTTTTTTCCCTTCGAATTTCTTCATAGGTATGGAAGAGAGAAGGTAATCGAGATTCAGAATTGAAATCAAAATTCAGAGGAATTTGAATTTCTGAATTATCCAAATGTTTGCGAGAAATGTTGGGAAATATTCGAAAATTGGCGCATGAAATGATTTCCATTTCAATTATACATATTTTTATGTTCACTCCCTTTCACTCATTAAAGGAAATAAGTCTTCTGTCAAATCCACAATTGCTCACTTTCACCTTGAATCAGTTTTGAAATTAATTACAACGGCAAAAATTCCTCGAGGTAGGAAAGATGATAGCAGAGGAGAAAAGCTAAATATAAAGAAGTAAATATTAATATTACAGTTGTCCTTGTTCTTTTTATACTTTATTTTCTAAATAAACCTACGCTTCTATATAAGAATTGTTTGCTTTTTTTGCCGCCCACATAACTTTATATTTTACTTATTGTAACCTTTGATGCCCTCTGTTTCTGAAGTACATGTTCCATGGTTTGATTCGAAGTTCCCCACTCACTGCGCTAGTGGATGATATGTAGTTTGTGCATGTGTAGTTTATGATGATTACTTGGTATATTCTTATATCTGCCAACCACATTATAAAGACTCCATATTACTAACGATGGATTTCACATGATGGGGTTGTAACTTAGGCTTCACGCTCCCGAATTTTTTTTTTTTTTTTTTTTTTTTTTTTTAAATATTGGCACCAATGGGCTACTGCACTTCACTTTTACAGACTCCGTTGAAGATCTTACCAGCCTGTTTTATCAGGGGCAAGATCAACATCAGCTTAAGGGTTTTCAAAGGGTGCGACATTCCTTCTTTCGTCTGTGTGGGCTGCACAACGTATCCGAATTACTTTTGAGCAACTTCTTTTATTATTTTTGAGGTGCGAATGGCATTGTGCCATAACACCTGTTTCTTCAGTCTTTGTCTATCCATCTCTCTCTCTTAACGAAGAATAAACATCGATGAATTCTGTATTCTTTTTCTGTCAGTGAGACTGGATTACTGCCGAACTCTTTGGCAAATATTGTTTGCTTTTTATATATGTTATCACTTTTTTTGAAAAAGATGTGGATGGCTTACAGATAAGGTCACTGCTTCGCTGAATACGAGTATTTCATTATCTGAATATACAGTCAAGAAAAAATTTATTATGTAGTTTTTTCAACAAAGCATCATTTATTAAAGGCAGTTAGTCAATTTTTTTGCCAAGGAATATTTTATAAATTTTACTTTAATGCATTTCATTGATATTGAGCAATGAGACATATTACATTTTTAAACTCTCATTTTCACTCGATATTGTATGAAACACATTGTTATTTATAAATATTTAACTGATTCTAATAATATCTCCATCGAAGTAAATATAAAATATTTCAAATCTAAACTCAACATTCGATGTGATACTACTTTTACTTAAAAAAATGATTTCGATATGCAATTCTAAATAGGAGATTTCTCATGTATTAATAATTGTTTTTCTTTTCGATACCCGTCTTACTAACACTCATGGTTTTGGTTACAAAACATAGAATAAGCTAGGCGATTTTTTTTTTCATTTCTTTTCATGGTATTAGCATGGCATTCATAGAGTATAAGTTTTTTTTATGTACATTATATGTTCATGAAATTTTTATGTGGCAAAAAGCTAGAAGTGAATGTTCTGAAGGGTTCTAAGTACTTTAATCTCACAACTGTGAAGAAATGCCCATTAATATATAAAAATACACGATGTACAGCGATGACTTTGCCATATCTCTCGATATACTTATATGATTAAGCATATTTTCTCATTTTTTTAGATATCGTTTACTTATAATAGATTGTATAAGCCGAAGAAATATTACATTTGTGTAATAATCAATATACAGGGTGTTTCTGAACACCACGTGCAAACTTGGAGGGGAAGTAGAAAACATCAATCACATAGAAATCAGAATCACATAGGAAAGCAGGATCCCAAATAGATAGGTGGGGCTCTAAATAAGCTCTCGAAGTCAGCACGTGCGGATTTCTCATTGTAGCCGGGAACTTAGTGAGATGACCAGAAATACTTTCATTAACGCCGAGTTAACCAATATTCACTTTGTTTAATTCCAAGCTAATGGAAATAGGCGCGCAGTTGTACGGCTATATCTAGAAAGATTACCAACGAGTTCAAATCACCAAAAGTTCGCTCATGTACTCCAGAATCTGTGTAAACACGGATCCTTCAGGTTCCGATGCAGGACGCCGGACGGGTGCGACCAACACGAATAGCCGGCTTGAAAGAGGGCCTGTTGAATGCTTTTAGCCGATATTTGGAGCTAGATGGATTGGACATAGTAGTCCCGTCGCATAGCTTCCAAAGTCACCTGATTTATCGTCTCTTGATTTTTTTTATAGTGTTCCGTGAAGGTTATCGTTTACGAAACGCCAATAGATTCTGAAATTTACCATGCTGCAAGAATCGTCTTCGCTGCTCCTACGATCCGCGAAACGTTTGGTATTTTTGAAAATATTCTCCAGTCCTATGTAGCGTAGGTGTCAATCAAGCATGAAACAGATGGGCAAAATTTCGAACACTTCGTCTAATGCTTTTAATTATTGTACTTTCTTTTGTCTAATAAAGCGTCAAACACTTTATAACTGCTTTCTGTATTGCATCCTTGCTTTGTCTTTAAGTTTGTCCGGGTGACATTAGGTTCCGGGAAGAAATAAGAATCAGAACCTTCTGGTTTCTTTCCTATGTGGTTATGATTCTTATTGATGTTTTATATCTCCTTTCGAAGTTTGTACGTAGAGTTAAGAAACACCCTGCATAAAATATTCGAATAAAGAGGTTTAAAAGATTTTGAGTGTAGGGAAATCAAAATATTATTTTTATTCGTTTAGAATGCTAGAGGTATATTTAATAATAATTTTTGATAGTTTAAATAATGAGAACTTCATTGAGATATTTTCTTAAAATGTTTAGAATTAATTCAATGAATTATTTTCTCTATATTTTTTTTTTCAAAATAATAAATTGGATTTTTATAGAAATCTATAATCCAAATTTTAAAATCGTGGCTTCTTTAAATCAAATAGTTTATTACATACACATTTGGTCGTATTACTTCGTCTAATAAATATTTTTTGTATAACAATAAGTAATACTCGAAACAATGGTATTTCTCTAATTTTATTTTTTAAAAATTTAGCTTTTTACGTGATCGTGAATTTTATTTTCAGATTATAACTGCTGGAGGAGTAACATACCGAAACGAGCCATGGCACAGGGAATGCTTCTCGTGCACAAACTGCGGAACATCTCTAGCTGGACAGCGTTTCACATCAAGAGATGAGAAACCTTATTGCGCGGATTGCTTTGGAGAGCTTTTCGCTAAAAAGTGCACAGCCTGCAACAAACCTATTACTGGTAAGTTTTGTATAATGTAGAATGATAGGTTCTTTATGGGGAAAGTTCAGAATTATAATTATTTTAATTTCTCCACTCTCTTCATTCAGGAATTGTCCATATTTCGACTATATTATTTAAAAATATTATTAAAATTTAATTATATCCGTTTATAATGGTGAGTAAATGAAATCGATCGCGTCAAAACTCAAAGTGAAAAAGCTAAAACCCAGTGCCCGTTACTCTTGAGGCTGGAGAAAGAGAGAGAGATGGGGCTCACAATCGTGTTTAACATTCTGAATCAAATATAAATTGTTCTAATGTAATCCTGATATTTTAATGTTTATATATCTAAGTCATTCTTCTTCAAAGGATGTATGTTGTAAAATATATTCGATATGTAATCCCAAATAGAATAATTTTAAGCACTATTCAGAAAAAGAAGGATATTTTCCCATTTCACAATGCATGTTACTTGGGTCCGCCGCTTTTTTTCTGTTACCATACTAATGACGTATATATAAAAATACAAGTCTTACTAGTTTTTATATTAGCTGTCTTGGAATATAGTGTGTAATGTGGACTTTAATGTGGATTATAAGATAAACGTAAATTTTTGTAAGAAATTCTTTTGTAACCAAATCGGAATTTCCCGAGCCCTGCTAAAGTATCCGAGAAAGATGAATAAAAATCATTGCGACAACATAGTGGTGGGAACTAAATTTGAGTCTTGAGACTATTACTGGCCACTGTGCAGCCCTTCCCGTAAGACATATATTCCTTCTTTCGAGTAGTGGTAACTCGACCCTACAACATTATTGTGCGCATCAGGGAAGCAAAAATCATGCCATTAGTCCAGCGATTTCTCATCTATGTGCACATGCTGCTCCCTTCCCTCTGTGGAAGAGAAACTTTTATGAATGAAACATGAAATCTGGTTTAATTTTACCTACCATTTATCTTAACCGACGAAATAAATTCATGCACGTGTAAGATAAGTCAATTGCATCGAACTAATAATTTTAGAATCCATTGCGCATCTTGCAGTGTTAAGAAGATCGTAACGCCTCAGTATGAAGTTGGACAACGTGCAGTTAGATGATATGCGCAGTTGCGTTTATCATGTGATTGTGCCGCAACGTTAAGTAACCATCAATTACGGGATGACAATTAATTGATTTCCGTCACTTTCTGTTGAAAATTTCTGAATTTCAGTTTCGAGCATACGGAATGTAGTTAACAATATGAAATTTGTATGCTTTCTTATAATTCAAATAGCAAAACAATTATACGAATATTTCACAAAAGCTGTCTCATGAACCTAAATTTCCAGATAGATGCTCTTTTTTTAGATATAAATGATAATGTTTTACAAAAATTAACTTTATCCCCATAATAACGTCAGCTGATACTTTTATTGATCCTTCGATGATGAACTGAAAATATTAATGAAGCTTAAGTAAGAGTTATTGAGGGGGGAGTTAATGACGCATGAAGTTAATGGTGTAGGTGAAAAGTTTGAGATATAAAGGAAGAAGGAGATTTTTTAATTAATGAATCCTTTCGATGCTCCTATTTTCATATTTTTAATGTAATCAGTTTTGTATAACTTGAACCAAGTTTTATGGCTGACATAATAATGAAAATATATAGCCAAAGTGATCTCACCTACTCTTTTTCACATGCTCCCTACTGAAGAAGTTTACCCACTTCCCGCGCATAAAATTTGCAGTCTGTGAGCATAACTATGAACATCACGAGTCCCAAGATTTTTATTTTCAGATTCTCATTCATGAGCATTCACAATTTAGTAGAGAAAATCAAGTATGCATTTTGGATGCCTTTTAATCGACCAAAAAAAATTGACACAGAGCTGAAGTTTTAGTAAAAAGATCACATATCAAATTTCATTCATCAAAGTCGTTGCATTTTGTTATGACGTTTGTATTCATGCGAATAGACAAACGGTCAACTGCGTGATGTTTTTGGTTCAAAATTTGATATGAATCTGCACTTTAGATACTAAAATTGTGTAGGAATTTTATCTATCTATTCGTACACAGATGCTATCTATGTACGAAATTTTACATTTTGCTTGAGTCGTATTAACTTGTACCCGGATAGACAAGCTAACTAAACTTTTTGTGTTTGCATTTGTTCAAAACTTGATAGAAATCTACAAATGTGATTTAAAATTCTCATACCGAATTCTACCCGTCTAGCTCAATGCATTTTTGAGTTATCGTGTTCATAGACAGAGCGATAGACAAACTAACAAATATAATTTCAAATATGTTTTTCGGGTTCAAGAAGATCTAAGACAAAGATATCCGTCAAAATTGCGAGATCTTATTTTTTGATTATTACGTTACCTTTTCTTTAATATACTTCATATTCGAGAAAGTAAAAAAAATAATAATAATGGTGTTATTTTGATACTTAAGATACTATACTAACTTGTTTCTTAAGAGTAAAACTTTAACCGACAACTTTTCGTATTTTATCACTTTTTCGAAGAAATAAATTTTCTTAAGAATTACAGATGAATTATTAAATAGCCTTCCCACAACTATTATTTGAGAAAATTATCAATTTATTGCTTATCTTTCGGTTAATTGTATCTTTGAAATAAATTCAAACAGTTGTTATAAAACTAGCTTCAATCTCTGAAAATTTGTAATTTACTTGAGTTGTTGTTAATAAATGTAATGACAATTGCCTCCAAAAATGAAAATTATATTTCTGATAAGAGTGTTATGGATTTCAAGTACTATCACTGGAATATACTATTTTTTTTTTAAATATTAGACATAAATTACAAATAAGAATGTAAAAAGTGTATCATTTATTTATTTTCAAAAATTTATTTCTCCTAGATACATATAAACGTCAGGAAACATGAAATAAAATATAACGATATATATGATTTTAAAAAATTCAACGTTTTTAATATTTAATTAGATCGGGATTTCTATGGATTTTTATCTTTTTCAAGTGATTTAGATAGACATTTATATAGACAGTGAAAACATGCACTGAATTATAGACAGTTGATTTTTTTTCAATTGTAATCTTTCACGAGTCAAACATGTTTGGAAGTAGATAAAGTTGAAGATTGCGTAACATGATATTCCATTTAGAATTCATTTGGTAATTATCTTATTTCGCTTGGTTTTGCACCACCACCTCACATAACTTTTAAATGCAATGATGCGACGAGAAAAATTTATAGATTACGACTCGGCAGTTTCAGAACTATGTTTTAAAATGGTGATCATCCCCACTTTAAAATCTAATTATCTATTTAGATCGTTCGGGGAGTTGCTAATTTTCCACATCTTTCATTAGTAATTAATCTACACACCATTCATGAGATGATACAAAATAATAGCAGAGTAAAAATGTCAACAAGGTAATTATCGAACATATAGAATTATCGAATGTCGCAGAGAGGTGGTAAAAACTTAATGGTGTAATGGTATAACAACTGTATTGTCCATAACAAAATATTATCACTTTATAAATTAATTAGTCTTTAACTATATATATTTTTTATTATTATTCAATCATCCTTGCTACTTGGTTTCACTATGATGTGATTGTTCATTGTAGAAACTTTGGGGAAGTATAAAGGAGTTTTGATTTACATAGATAAATCAAAATTCATCAAGTTTGAAGGATAACATTAAATATTGATGTATATCAATAACACTAAATTTGTACTCTTTCTATCAGACAATGTTTCTCATTATTAAAAAATATGAACACTTTTCGTTTCAAGAACTTGTATTATTACTTGACATATATCTACATATTCACATACACACATATTATATATTCACATAAAATGATACGTATGAATGACTCATATGCAATATGCATTAGTCAGTTTAATACGATTATTTAATCTAAGCAAAGTATGTATCACTTGATGTGATCTTTACAAAATTCTTTCCATAAAATGTACAAAATTCTCTAATTATTCGAATAATAAACCAGCATTTTAAACTTTTGTATAAATAGATTTAACTTTCCCACTGTAATTTTTATAATTGAAAGCAAGCTTTAATGTAATATCTTTACGAAGAAATGAAGATAAGAAATATATTGCTATGTCAGGAAAAAATATATCTTAAAATGGTCTTTCTTTTCCCTTAGCGAATCAATAATAAAGAAACTTCTTATAAATATCTCCTCCGGTAAATGGGTTTGAACAGATTTCAATGATATGGAAAAAACTTATGCTGCTCTTGAGATAAGCAGGCAATAATCTGAGAAGACCAAAATCTTAAAACAGCAATTCATTTTTTATAAATATCAACCCTGACTTGAAGTAAATCAGAAGCTATTTTTAGTAATCTTGGTAAATTATAAATATTTGTTGAAAAATACATATATATTTATAAACATTATTACGCATATGTATTTATGTTTATTTAAAAAATTATTACACACTTTTTTTTTACTTATTTCTTTTGTATAAAGATTGAAATTGTAATCGATTTTCACTCACTTTCTGATATACTATAATTTTTAAGTTTTTTACTCGTATGTGCTCTTGAGAAAAATAAGTTTTTTAGTATTTTTAGAACCTTAATGACTAGTTAATTGATTAGTATGATTAAATTTTGATTCCCTATAAGTGGCTCCTTCTGTTAGTTGATTTGAAAAAGAAATTAATATTTAAATTCCATGATAATTATAACATTGAATTATAATTTAAAGACTAAAATATAGGCAATAATTAAAATAAACGATTCTGCTTTATAAATACAGTAATAAAAGTGTATTTTTAAAAGTTGTTTTGATGAATTTATTCTTCATTCGTAGGTATTGGTGGAACCAGGTTTATTTCCTTCGAAGATCGCAACTGGCATAATGATTGTTTCATGTGTGCCGAATGCCGTACATCTCTTGTTGGAAAAGGTTTCATAACAGATGGATCCGATATTCTTTGCCCAGAATGCGCTAAACAACGACTAATGTGATCTCATTTGTTCTTAAGCGTGATAGAAAAAAATGTGTTGTTGCTATATTGTAACATGCTTCCGATCCGCAGGCGGGAAGAACTCTGTTCGATGTCATCACTTATCTTCATCTTTTGCTGCGGTGCAATAGTAGCTTAAAGATGTTTACAGAAATAAGATTATTAAGAAGCCAGATTGTTGGCATAATAATCTTGTATTAAATATTAACTAACTGTTGTTGTGTATTAATTGATCGTCTCTGTGTCCTTATTTATTAGCATTTCAAACACCTTTCATTATACTATAATATTTAAATTTAAAAAAACATATGGGAATAGTGCACAGTTTTTCATCAAAAATATATTGAGAATATTCAACCTTTCTCAAAAATACTGAAGAATACCGATTTTTAAACTCTTTTACTTAATTTCGCGTATTTCATGTATTTAAGAATGTATGTGAGATTTCACTTAGCTCTTCACGTGCTAGAATTCTGACATTTTATATAGTTATATTTAATAATTAAAAATAAAATATTTTAATAATTTAGAATGCTAAATTAACAAGTATTGTATTAATTTAACTGAAAATGTATTTCACAGAGGTGGCACCACTTAGATCCTAGAAGTTAATTTGTGAGTATTATTTTTTCCATTCCAGTATAATTATTATCATAAATTATGATATATATTTAATAAAAATCAGAAAATAATGAAAATATTTTAAATACGATTTTATTAATGAAGTAAAAAATAGGAAAAAAGTTTTTATCGAAAATCTAAAGATATCATTAAGAAATTAAGACACAATGAAATAATGAGGAAGAAATTCTAGGCATTCATTAAAAGTTAAAATCTATTACAAGTGTGTAAAATTCCAGTTTACTTTGTATATTTCAAATATCATTTCAGGATTTTTTAGTTTTGTTTTGACATTTATATTACCGATTTAAAAAAATCAAAACTAAGAAATTAAGACTATTACATAATAAGAATTAACGTATTTATTTTTAGAATAAGAATGTTGCTAATGTGAACTAGATTATTTCATATTCTTATACAAAATTTAGATGATGTACCAATTAGAATATTTATTTTCTTATAAATCAAAAACATTAGAAGCTAATTTTTTCCAAGATTTTTTATTTTTTAAATGGGTGTAAATTCGAAGAAAGCTGCAGGATTTGTGCACTGCTTTGAAACATAAGAATGGGAGATTTTAATTCCCAGCTAAGACTTGAGTTTTTATGAAAATAAATTCCTATTTCTTCTCTATGTATCTTGAAAAGAACTGCCTTTACCTTTAGTGATTATTATTTGTAGAATACATTAAAGACTAGAAAATAGTATATGCAACCAACATTTAAAAAATGCGTTTATCTATGGAAAATGGAATATTTTTTGCATCTAAAATCTAGAAGTTATAGCAAAAAGCATGAGGCACAAAAATCAATAGAAGGCTATGAAGTCGCAATAATTAAAGAGCAAAAAATTCCTAGTATTCATTATATAGAAGTTAAAATGCTTTATAAATACGATTATGAATCCAATTTATTTAAAAATTTTCTTTTAGGGTCTCATGCTTTTGTAAATTTTGTTTTGTCCTCCAGATCTTTGATTTAAAAAAATATCTACCTTTTAAAACACTAATAAAATCGGGCTTAATTTATTTATTTATTTACATTTACTAATACATAATGAATATTTAAGAAAATTTTGTTTCTTATAATATTCGTTATGGTTTTATATCCTTCTATTGTTTCTTCAATTTATTTATTTATTTTGCACTTTATGCTTTTGAGATTTTTTTTAACTTTCAGATTTTTTAAAAAGGATTATTTTTATTTTTAATACGCTATTAAAAGCATTTTCTAAGAGGTTTTGCATTTATTAACTTCTATTATATTCACCAAGGTGAATATACAAGAGCTTCCTTCTTTGAGCTGTCTAACGGCAAAAGTGAAACTTCACTTTTATGAAGCACACAAGCCTTAGCCAAAAATCGAATCCAGTCACCTTGAAGTTTTACTTGCTTTTGAAAACCATGGTACTAAATCAAATGTGTTTTTCAGACCTTTCCATCCATGAAATCCTATCTTGAAAAAAGGTATCTTCAATTAATGCCAATTTTTAAGAACATACATTTTAATTTGTACGTAATTTACATACTTCCCATTCTACTTCTAGCATTCAAATTAAGATTAATCGTGTTCTTACTCTATGAATAAATATTTTCAATTTTATCTTCTTCCGATATTCACAATTTTCTTTTTTAAAATATGATTGTCGAAATAAACATATAAAAAAGAATACGTTTTAGTCTTTAATATATTTCATGATAATAAATATTATATAATATAAAAATTAATATTTCACAAACTATCTTCTAGTTAACGTTTCTTGTATGAAATCATTATTTATTAAAATAAATATATAAATTATAAATTAAAAGTCCTAAGATTGTTAAAATATTGTGTTATCAGAGAGAACCAATAATTCTACAAAATTTCAGGGAAATAATAAGAGAAAAATTGGTTACCAAATAGCATTCGTACAAATACGAAATATTCGAAGCAAAGTAAAAGCAATTTTAAAAATTCTTTTGCAGTGCTTCATTTTAAGTGGAAGAAGTAATTAGTAAAGGAAATTCATCTCGATGAATCTATAGCGAACATGTACACATATAAATAAAATCCAGGACATAAGCAAGGAATTATTAATAGTGTTGGGACACTACAAATTTAGATGTCTTGACAGTTAGACAGTGCAGTTAACTTCGATTCTTTCTAAAAATATATTTTTTACACTGCAAAAAAAAAAAAAAAATCGAGGATGTGGTTTTACTGACTATTTACCGCAAGTAGTTTTGCAAAGAATCAAGTATCGGATGGTTCAGCCTTCTGATATATAATCCTTTTATCGAATAAATCTAGCATAGCCTTAGAAGGTCAATGATCTTTCTAATAAAATAAGCTTATAGGATGTTCTTGTGGCTTGCGAGAAATATGCGTTAAAAGCTGCTCCTGCCATTACTACATTGGTTTTCTAAGTATTTATCTTAAAAGAGCTTCTGTACAGAATCAAGTATTTTAGCAATGCAACATGAAATATCAATGAATGATGAAATAAGACCCATATTTTATGAAAAATTTTTATCTTAGAAAAGTGGTTAACTTATTTACTGTTGTTATGAGATCATAAAAATTAATTATAATTTATCTTAAAAAATTAATGTGGTACTTAATAAGTTGCAATGCTCATTTTGATTCAAAAATACATACATTTGTAAGGGAAAACTAAACGCAATTAGAAAGACTCGTGATAAAAATTAGCTCGAGACTTTGATTAGGTAGGCATGCCTGTAACATTCTGACTCTGAGGTAACAACAATAAAAAAAAATATTGGAAACAGATTTATATGCAATCTTATAAGGGTTTTTTTATAACTAAAAACTTAACTGCTTCTTTTTCACTCTTTTCTGCATAGAAAAATAAATTCTGATCACATTTGGTTGAATTTCCTATTCCCCGCCCCTTCAGAAAACAGATATTACTTAAATTTTCTTGAAAACATCACATAAAAAAACGTTAAAAAAAACTGTAACAACCATATTTTAGATGACACGGTTCGTAAAACAAAACGAATCTCTAAAAACTATGGAAACTTGGCAATCGGATGATATAATGTAGACGCAAAATATGCGAGGTTTGTCTAGACTGACCAGAATTTTGGCATTTTTTATTCTCATTTGCTACACTTATATATTTGAAAATATTGCTTTATACAGGTAACGACAAAAGCAGATATGAGAAGTATTTTAGTTTTGAAAGTAATTTCTGCAATTACTGATGAAAACTTATCTAGAAATATTTTCATCAAGCTGGAATAGTAATCCTTATACAAAAATGTAAATACATTTAGACACCTTGGAATTCAAAAGTTTTAATGGTACAATGATTAAAGTATTGACTGTACAATGGAAATTTCATATTATGGAAATCAGAAAACAGATATCGTTAATAAAACGATTGAAAAATACATCGAGATTTCTAAGAACTGTTTCTAACCTATATTTGCATCTATCTTATATTGTAAGAGTTAAATCTTTCAGATAAGGCAAATCATTGAAAATCTCCTGCTATATAAACATAATAAAACAAATGTATTTTTATATAACATGGCTTCAACGTATGGAATCAAAAATTACTGCTACATTTATTTTACTTTGTAGCAAAAGAATGCATATAATAAAAATAATTATTTGAAGTTAAATACGAGATCCTTTACTTTCCAAGATTTAGAAATTATTATTGGGTCATATGCAATGCAAACCGGGATTTTTTAAGCTACTCTTACTACCCCAAATGAGCATCGAGAAGAAATCTTCTGGAGTAGTGAAAACTAATAAGGAATTCTCCAATATTTGTAGCCAAAAATTGCTCTGCAAAAAAACATGACTTAAAATATGGAATTATATTCTTAACTGAATTTATTTTTATTTATTGTTTATTTTTCTTAATTATTTTCCAATTTTAGAAAGATAGAAAGCTTTCCTTTCTATTCAATGAAGGATTACAAGTGAAAAAAATTAAGACGCATTCAGTAAGTCGCAAGTGAAACACTAATTCGGCGGCAATGACCATACCTATTATAAAATCTTTCAATGTGCTCTATGGCGAGGCCATTGTTCTAGTGGGATCACGGGATGCTCCTGAGGTAGGCGTGACTTCTCATTGCGCGCAATTGTTGGCCTCGAGTGAATGCTGCTTTATCCTATCTCCGAAATATATACATTAATAACTGAAATAACATCCTCTAAAATTGAAAGATTTTATTTAACTTTAAGGCATCTCTTCATATTTACAATGCTCTGAAAGGAACAATTAAGTCCATCTTAATCAATGTTATCTGAAAAGAAACATTGAACTTAAACAGAAACGTGTTGCTTAATGCGAAAATTACGTTTTCCAACAACTTAATCTTCATGTTTCATAAAAGTTTCGGTAGCAATCAGATGGAAATCAACGTACACAGTCTTTTGTATAACCTCCCATGAAGTCGAAATTTTCATCGTAGAAAATTTTTGATCTGAGAATCGATAAAATCCATCTTGGTCTCTGCATCTATTAACTTGGAGAATTTTTAGCAAAATATTAAAACCAAGGATGGTAGTTTCGTGTGAGTACTACTGTTTCTTCATATTATCAACTCATAAAATTTAACTTTCATGAATTTATTATTTTTTGTACTGTGACAGAAAATTCGCAGCCAATTGTATTGACAACTGCTGCTAAATTCGTTTTAGATGCAGCCCTCTTTTATACCCAATACATAATAATCATATAAACGATAATGGTGATTTGTATAATTGCATTGGCATTGCAAAATGAAAATATTTATTTTTTGTCCTTCGGTCAAATTCTGAAACCTCTAGTGCAAGAATAAGGAAACGAGGCTTTATTTTTTAAGTCAAATTTTAGCATTTCAGTGGAAAATATGAGCATTTTCTTAAAAGCGCTACAGAAACTTTTTTGCTTTAAATGTTACTACGCTTCAAATAAGATAAATATTTTCGGTATTCTTCGGTCAATAATTTTCACTTTTTTTTTTTTCAAAAATAGCTTAGCTTTTAGCACTTTTAAGTACTTCTTAATTTAAGAAAAACTTTCAACACTTATTAAGTGCCTGTTAAGTACTATTAACGTCATCTAATTAAATAAAAATTACTATTGACTAGTTGTTCTAAGTTAGAATCGTAATATTACAAATATTTTACAACTGGTATGAACCTGGATTAAAATATAAGTTTTCAGGCTTTGTTTTCACAATAACGCGGCAAACTAAAATTACTTAGAATTATTTAGAACGCTTCTTTATTTGTTGTGAAATGTTATCAAACATATCATTAACTACAATTATTACCTTAAACAAACAACGGTTTTGGCAATTAAACACTTTAGTGACTCTCACTATGAAGTTGAATTATAAATAAATGATGCCAATAAATTCTGGATCCTTCTTACAGATTTATAACTGAAGTGATTTGGGTACATTGAAAAACTTTGAGTTTATTTAAATTACATTGTGAAAACTCCTTTATTTGATGCAGATTACTTTATTAAGTAACATTTATCTTGACTTAAATCTAAAATAGAATAGAGTCAGTATCGAACTGTACTGAAAAAGAATTTAAATTAAGCATCTTTTAATTTTTCTTCATCTAAAATTCTTAGATTCCATATAAGATGTTATTTTTCTAAATTTTGACCTCATTAAATCAACAGCACCTCATATCTGCTAAACCAACTCTTTTTCCAATCAACGTAATGGCCTAAAAATCCAGTCAAAATATGTTTTATTTTCCTCTCTGAAAGCAATTATATGTTTGATTCGTAACTTCTTCAACTGCATTTCAAATATTTTTGAATAGTTAAAGAATAAAATAGAGTATACGAGCCTTATAAAAATATTCTATGTGTTAATACGTCTCTCATGTGTTATACTCAAATTATGAATCCCAGCTTGCTGTTACATGCTTACTGTACAGTTTGTCCACTATTTTTTAAGGCCATAATTTAAAGAAAATTGGTACCGCCAAAATTAGAATGAAAAAATCATATTTAATTTTAAATTATATGTTAATATTTTTTTATTTTAATATTCCAACCTTTGTGAGAATATTCGGAATATCAAACAAGTCATATTAGTTAAATTAATCCAGTAGATTTCACCTCAGTCATGTTAAGTGGGTAACTGCAAAATTAAGTATTAAATAAACGCATTAACACTAGAGATCGCATCATCATCATCATTATAATTTTTATTTATTTCCCAGTTCATTTCCCCCCAAAATTTAGTTATCAAGGCCTGGGAAAATATTAATAATAAAAATACGTTGTAGGGGAAAGTTTACTTTAATTATATTGACGTTCCGTTTAAAAGCATTATTAGGGATATTTTGGGATACGCCTCGTAATTCTGACCCCCGTCAGATGACGAAAATGACAGCTGAGCTGGTACCCCTTAGTCCAGACTTCCGCACCACATCAAAGGGAGGACGTTTGGCCCATGACCTCAGATTTAAAGACCATCTGATCCGCATAGATGTCTGTTATGGTCTGTCGGAACGTGATTTTGAACCTGGTGCCCTCAGACCTTTCCACTAGGCCACCACGGCTAACTACAGCAATACTATAACTTTGAAGTTAATGATAGCTTCATTGTAGGGTTGAAATGTATTTTAGTGTGTCCCCCGAGTTTGTCGCCAATATAGAAATACAACGAAACGATCTTCAAGCAACCCTAATGCTGTTTTGTTTACTACTTTTTACAATGATTGAGTTGTACATGAACTAGAACTATTTTATAAAAAATATTAAATTAAAAATAATAATAAAAAAATCTATTAAAGAGTTTAATTTAATCCTGTATTATAATTAAAAGTTTTTTACTACTAATAAAACACTGAAATGTTATTTTTAATGTGAATACGAACAGAAAATATTTATTCTTTTGCAATTTTTAACTGTTGGTTTGCGCTTTAAGAAATCGTTTGAATTCTTACTTTAATAATCTTCTGCAATTGAATTCCTTGCAGTTCTCGTAATTCATTTTGTGCTTTGACAACTCTCTTGATAATTTGTTATGTCGGTAATTGTTCAAGAATGGATGTCTGGGGAATGAGATGGCAGGAAGTATTTTGAACCTGCAGAATGGATGAAGGGTGAGTCGAAATATATATATATATATACATATATATTACGAGTTGATGAAGTTAGGAAAGGATACTTGTTTGAAATGTTGTATAGAGAATGGTTTGATTGCTTCGAAGTATGTATGTAAGGTGTGTGGTGAGAATATAAAACTGGTTGATTTGAATGAGAGAATCTATGGAAAGATCTGGTGTTGCAAAAGGAAAGGATTGAATCCGCACCATATTAAAAGGTCTCTAAGGAAGAATTCATAGTTTGATAAAAGTCATCTGGATTTAGGTGTAGTTTTATGTATGGCTTATGTGTGGTTAAACAGAATGAGGCGTGAAAGTATTGTAAATGATTTGAATGTTGGAGGAAAAACGATGACTGATTGGATGAATTTTTGTAGAGGAGAGTGTGAGGCTGCTTATTTAGCGTTTGATGGGAAAATTAATGGAATTGGAAAGGTTGTTGAAATCGATGAAAGTAAGTTTGGAAAGCGAAAATATAATAGAGGAAGGCGAGTGGAAGATCAATGGGTGTTTGGAGGATTAGTGAGATATACGAATGACTGCTTTTTTTTTTAGAAGTGGTGAATGACTGGAGTGCAGATGTGTTACTTGAAGTTATTAAAAGACGAATTCTTCAGGGTAGCACAATAATTTCTGTCATCTTATAACTGTCTCATTAATGAAGGTTATAAGCATTTAACAGTGAACCACTGTCTGACGTTTAAAGACTTGGAAACTGGAGCACATACAAATTCCATCGAGGGAACCTGAAATGCAATCACAAGATCTATGCAAGGAACAAACCGGAAACGGAGAATTCGACGGTTACATGGCTGAATGCATATGGCAGAGGCAAAACAACGTCGCGATAACAGAAAAAGTTCACCGTTTCTTCAGAGAAATGTCCCAATCGTACCCTCCTGAGAAGACCGATTAAATAAATCAAGTAAATGCATTAATTCTTTTAAATTCCTTCTGAAAAACATCCCTTTCTATAACGTCCTTCGTTCTTTCTTTTTTGGTGATTATGTATTGTTCCTGGTATCCACACAGTCTTTATGTTCAATGTGCTAGAGATGCTATTAGGTTCCCACCCCCGCTGCTAGCGAAACCGTAGGACGTTTTCTTTAAGTTAAAAAATTCTGCCCTTTGCCTTCTTCAGATGCCAAAGGCATCGCATGCTCTAAATTTTGTTTTCTACAAAATTGACCGGCGCAACCGGTTTGAAAAACTGCTTTATTTCAAAATTGTTAAGATAAGCAACGATAGTGATCCCAAAGGTTCAAAAAATAAAAATAAAAATCTCAGATAAAACAGTACTTATCAGGAAAGATCATAATTTTAATGCAGAAAGTGGTAACCGTAACAGTTTTGAAGAAGTGTTTGTTTATTTTGTCCGCCATCTTTACTGGAGACTTGGCATCCTTGGCGCAGCAAGGAGCACACTAAACTACCCTTTTACCCATTGTATAGTCTGCATTTTCTGTAGGTGGTTCAAGGTCACATTTTCTACCACGTTACTGGTACCAGACAGGTAGAAAATGTGACCTTGAACCGCCTACAGAAAATACACAGATTATAGTATACTGATTAAATACCGGTTAACCATGTGTACCGTTTTGAATTCCGCAACTTCTCTTAATGCTTCTAAGCAATTGTTCAGTTTTTCACGAGTCATATACAAAAATAAGTCTGTTGTAAATTCTTCTATTATTGTTTAAATGAATCATTATTTTCCACTTTTTTTTTTCCTAATTAAAATGTTTTCAAAATTGATAAGATATTTTCATTTCAGTTATTATTAATTTTTTCATTCTTTCCCGTTTTCAGCATTAAAAAATGGGAAAAGACATTTCTGAATGAAGAAAATATAAATAAAAAACATCGTATTTCTAATTTACGATAAAAGGTTTCCGGTTTAGCTGATTAGAAATGTTTTCTTCGATATAATTAATCATGATTCTTTTATATATTCAGTGCATTTAAGAATAAGTGCGCTTATCAAATGTACACTCAGGCACTAATCTATACTTATAATAAAGCTCAATGTGTGTGTGTCCGTGTGTTGGCGCTCTACAGGCCAGGTCATTTGACATACAGCTACCAAATTTGGTACATGTATACCTTAGAGGTCGGGAATGTGCACCTGAGGTCCCTTTTTTTGAAATTTTAATTAGAATTTTAATTATTAATTAAAAACTAACTTTCCTGCCAAAAAAATCTTCCATTTTCCACACCGCCAACTTTCCCTCCAAAAAAATCTTCCATTTTCCCCACCGCCAAATGAGTAAGACTTCAGCTTTTTTTTTCTCCCAACAGTAATGAGGCTAGGGTTAACATTTTTCGGCGAATTATTTCAAACGATTCTGTTTATTTTCTTAATGTTTTATGCATTTAAAATTAAACATTGTTAATTAATCCATGTTTCAGATTCATTCTGAAGTACTTTTGAATTAAAATAACACAGAATAAAGGAAATTAAAAATGTATAATCTGCATAGCGTTACCCCAACTGGCGTAGAAAAATTCACGCATTTGCGTTACCCAACTGGCGAAGAAAATTCACGCATGCGCATTGTTCTCATTGTTGTCATGACAACCACTATCAACGGATGATTTAAATTATTTTTAGGTTAGTTGCATGCTTTTGTAAGTAAATCGTATTTATGTTAGTTATATATTTTTTGTATATGCTTATAGTTTTAACTACATCGTTTTTTAAGAAGTTTTTTTAAACTTGTTTTCGACCGATTATTTTAAACGATTCATTTTATTTTCTTAGTGTTTGATGCATTTAAAATGAAACATTGTTAATTAATCGATGTGTTCATGATGAATCTGAGAAAATTTTATTGACAAATTCTTGAGATATTACATAAATTAAGAAAGATATTCTTTAGTGCCCATAAAGTTGAAACGCTCAGTGACTCTGTTATCAGTATTCATATTATTAAAAAAAATGCTTTGTTTCAGTAAAAAATATTATTATATTAATTGCAGATTAATCATTTACACTTTAATTTAAAACATAAATTCTACGAGAGGTAACAGAAAATGGGAGAGATACATATTACGTTATGACTGAAGGCCTTTATAATATTATGAGTGAATTATATGACTATCAAAATTTGAAGTTTTAAAATATTTTGCTGAAGAATCTATTAAAGTTGGAATTGCGTAAAATATTTAATGGTACGACCGGAGTTTAACCCCCTGCGTGGCACAATTTTTAAAAATCGCCAACAACGGTCTTGCGAAATGTTCAAAAGCAAAGGAGCAGATATTCAATTATAGTGCATAATAAAGATTGTCAGCTTTGGCGCGTTATCGCAACTGGGCGAAGAAGGGGGTTATATTCCGGTTCACCCTATTTAATTATTAAAATTTAAATGAACATTAAGATTGGCGAACCGGCTGGTCGCCAAAGGCGGCTAGTTAGTAATATTCAAAATTTAGTGATCAATCCTTTAGGAACTTTATAAATTTACTTTGCTGATCTTTGGAGCATTAAGTTAATAACACCTTATTGATATTTAGTACATTAAGTTATGGAATACAGAATTTGGCGAGTGCGAAATATCAATAAATAATACTTGTTCCGCAAAATGTTTTCTCACGATTGGTTTCCCTCGGGAAACCAACGACACTGGTCTAGCAGAAATTTTCCCGCATACTTTCCAATAAAGGTCTTACCTCCTTTTCCTCGCATTAAATTATATACCTTGAATAAGGTTGCAAATTCTGTGCATGGCATTGGCGAACAATAATTACAAAATATAGATATTTGGCGGGAATCTAGTATTTTTACTGAATGCGAATACGTATTTGGATGCCTTATTTCCAACCATTTGCATCCAACATTTGATACGGAACTATAGCTATTTTCACAAGATAATATACCGATTTCCTTTGATGTAAATCATTGCGTTTACGAGTTAATAAGTTTGCATGTATGAGAATACACAGACCACCGACAGGCCGTCAATCCTTTGACACATTTGGTCCAAAATCTGATAAAGATCTGCATTTTAGATGCAGATCCTTATACCTATGTACCAAATTTTATTTATCTAGCTAGTTAAATTTTGTATTTATCGTGATCACTTGCATTTCAACAGACAGGTTGCTTTTGATAAAGTATTTCAGTCCATGAAAAATATATATTTGCAGTGCAACTGGATTTTTGAGTTTAGGAATCGCGGCTTATTAGAAATTTGACCATTTTGCATCAACTTGTTCCCGGGTTCGAAACGCAAGGAAAATTGTGTCTAAGTTGAAGAGTTAGACGAGAGATTTAAAAGAGAGCAGTGAATAAAACTGTCGAGAGGTGCTATACAAATAATTAAACCTTATTTTTTTTCAGTACTCCTATAAGTAAATTTCAGATTATATCAGGCTAAACCTTGATATAATCTAAAATAGTACTGTATAATAGTATACAATACTGTTTAATTGTATTCAGTGCTTTATAAAGTTATATAACATTGTTCAATATCTTGAAAAATATTGTGTAATAATATAAAATTCTTAAATCTTACACTGCTTCAATATATTGGAGGGAAATATATAGTATTGCCTTTGCGAATTTTATGTCAATGTATGATAAAATTTTCTACTTGGGTTGTGTATGACATCAGAATATCAAACAATATCGTGGAATCGCACAATATCTTGTGTAATAGAGTGAATTATTTTTCCAACCAAATTTTTGCTTTCATTTGATTTATAATGAGCATTTCTCGAATACTTTTAAATTAAACCATATATTTTTCAAATTTCAAAACATTATGCATAAAAATTGGTCATGTTTTCTTATTCATTTGTAAATAATTATGACCAAAATTTTTTCTCATTCGGCGAATCGACTCGAAAGTGAACATTTATGGCAAACTTTACGTTTAAATATTTAGAATGCGTTAAATTTAAAATAATAATAATAATTTGTTTTAAATTGCTTTTAAATTTGAAAAAAAAATTACGAGATTGAATATCCACTCTCTTGAAAGTGACTCACAATAAAATGTTTTGTTATTGTAGTTTACTGCGATATTGTTACTTAGAAACTGTTTATGGGGAAATTAAATTAAATTGTTAAAAAATATCTAGTTTTTACAGTGTCAGAGAGAGAGAGAGAGGGACCCACGAATTTTTCAGTGAACGCGTCTTGCTTAATCCGGTCAGGATAAAAGTAATACTTTTTTTAATAACTTATACTTTCAATTTTTATAACTTATATCTCCATAATAACATAATTTTTTAAAAAAACTATAAGACTACACAAATGATGTGAATATGTATAGATAACTTATTTTACAAGCAAGTGATTAGATTAACCAGATAGAAAATATGCAATAAAATGTATTTAATGGAGGCATTTTAAGGAGCAATCATTTGACAAAAAACGGTATAATCATACTAAACTTGAAAGGTTTTCTAAAGGTATAAGTTTAGCAAATTCTTTTAATTATAATTCATTTGCGTCAAAAAATTGAGTGCTCAAGGAATTATACAAATGACAGATTCTAGTTTTAATTCTGAAAAATAATAATCAAAAATCGACTCGGATATAATAATAATAAAAAGGGATTCTCATATGAAGGATATAAAAGAGATAAATGTAAACATACCTCACGTCGCTCCGATTTACTTTTTGGTAAGTAAATAAATCTTGACCTCATTTCAGCTATACATCTAGATACTTCATTTATAGCCCAGCAGCATGATGATTGGCTAATTTGATTCAAATCACCTATTATTTGTTGATGAATTCCTGAAGCAACAAAAACGCAAGGCAATACACAATTTCTCTTCGGGAGTTAGAGCACTGTTTCGTGAAGTATTGGTGCTTCATTTCTCCTTCATCAAAGATAAAAAGTATTCAGCAGAATTACAGGAAAGTCTGTACTTCGAAACAAAATAATATTCATATAACAAATCCAAATCAGAAACTCTGTTAGTGTAAATTATTCGCAACCTCCTATCTAGTATCAACTGCAATAGCTCCAATGTATTTTAATCCTCCATATTTGATTGAAAACTAATGCAACAAGGTTGTCCTTCTTGCGAACTGCGCATGCAGAAAACTGTTGATCAAATGTTGTTGATCATCGGAAGTCAGTTGATCAAAAAATGGAGCAAAACAGGGGGGAAATTGACAACCGCTTTGATCTGGAGAATACCGATTTGACCGCTGAGCAGCGTTTAATCATCAGCTGATGTTTAACTACGGTTGGTGAATACGGCCGTTTCTCAAGTAAAATGATCCGATTCCTCTCTATTTCGTTACAGTTAATTTGTTATTACTGCGTCTTACAAATATGGATGCTGCTTTGTCTGTAGTAAATGAATAAAAGATCATTCATTTTCGTAAAGTCATAAAAAAATCATTAGCATGATGTTAGGTTAAAAATTTGTTGAAATATAAAGCTAACTCGACCAATTTATTAAAAGAGGTACTTCGTATTGCACTCTGCATAAGATCTTTAAGACTCGCAGCAACAATTGAGAAGGGGGTCATTTCCTGGAACATGCCTCAGTCTGTAAGGGACTTTCCTCCTGCATGATTGAATTCTTGTTCTGGAGTTTTAATTGGGGAGATCGTATCGATTGTTACATTCTAACATGATACAACATCTATAATCGAAATATTACCACTAAGATCATATCGAGGATTTGAATTACACCTCTCTTTGAATAGTATTTATCACTGGTATTTGTGACTTTTAGAAATTAGTTGCATAATAACAGCTCGTAAAATATTCGTCATCCCTAATTGCACATTGCTTACCGTTTCAAAATGTCTACGCGGCATTATTGTAGATAAATAAAACAGCTTTGTGACTTGTGAAGAACAAAAATTAATAATTAAGGAGTCCAATAACCAATGAAACCAATAACCAATGAAAATGCCGTGCAAGTTTGCTCCACAAGACAGGAGATGATCTTGTATTTCATAACGCCAAACTCATCTTCTGTCTTTAACAGCAAATTTTACGAGCCAAACATATGCCAAATGTGACAAGTAAATTCTGTAATAAAAGTATTTTGCAAGGCTCATATATTAACAAATTTATATCATTTTAATTAATTTTTCAAAGAATTAACCTTTTTCGTAATAAAAGATAAGCTTTAGGTATATTAAAATTGAAATTATAATATTACTCATATATATTTGTAATTTTTCATAATTGGCGAGATTTCGCTTCAAGTGAAGAAAAAGGCTATGTCAGAAAAAACGAAATAATTCCAATTCAGTTTTGAGTTTGTTGTGTGATTATGTAATTTATCTTACTTTGTTTCAGTGAAAGGAAAGTCATTCATTATGGAAGAAAAGAAAGTATGATCATTTTTTTACTATAAATTAATCCAAAATCTCTTTTGTGAGTGTGTAGCTTATTTAAATTTTGTATTTGAGACTTAAACCTCACATTTCTGAAAATAATTGCTTGGCAAATTTAAAATTTTTGTATTTAAATATAATTTTATAGAAAATTTGACTATATAAAAGTCAGTCAAACTATTTCTACCTTGCATACCGCTAGTATGCCGACCACCACTGCATTTTTTCTTTAGTTAATTTACTTATTATGTATTTCTGTATTTTCATCAGGAAAGATCAGTGTTACTTTTTTTTATTTATTATTTTAGCCTAAAAGTATCAGACATTATTCTTTTTATATATATGCATACTGTTATGCATATATATTGGAATTTTTATTCAATACTAAATTAATAAATACAGTATGCTTTTAAACCATCAATCATTTGCCTGTTTTGTAAAACCTTACATTTGTAGTGAAGTTCATAATACAGGTTTTTGCATAGAATTTAAAAGGGTTTTTTTTTCTTTCTTGTTCTATCATAGCCTGTATTTCATTTAAAATAACTATCATATAGAAACATGATTTTTCCTGCAGTCTTTTAAGAAAACCTTTGTAGTTACTGTGATATTTGGAATTATCAAATGTGCTTGTTTGTTCCCTGGAGAATTTTTACTTTATTAAACTTTATGAGTATATGTTCCAATTTTAAATCGATTTCTCTCCATGATTTTCATGGTTTAGATCTCATAAGGAAATGCTTTTTAAATTCAACATTTTCTTTTATTTAATGAGTACAACATGATATAATTAGTCTAAAAGACATTTTCTTCTCCTATAGAAATGGGTAATCCAATCCAATCCTGTTTATTAGGAGCAGTATCATCATTCTTATCTAGAAACCCAATATAAATCTCTGTATTAATGTTTCGGCAGCACACTAAGATGATTTTGAATGACTTGATTAAGAAATAAAGAATTAACTCGCCATATTTGTCTTAACATGCCTTTTAAAAGTCTCAGAGAGAGAATTTGTATATTTATTTGATTATTCTAATTCTTTATACATCATAAATTTGTACTGCCACTGCTATATATTATTGATATAGATAATGCTATTCAAGTTATAAAAGCTTAAACCTTAGTTTGTGTAAGATATAATTATTTCAAAACATTCTCTCTCTCTTTCTTTTATCTCTTCTCTCAAGTTTATCTTTTGCTGATTTCCAAGATAAAACTTCATTTTTAATTGAACAATATAGTAAAGAAAGGTGCAGTACTATACAATAAGATAATGCTTTTATATTCTAACCAAATAGCATGTATAAAAATCTAAAAATGGCATTGATAATATCGTATTGGGCTATGTAAAAACTAATTACTTAGTGTAACAATTTTACATTACTGAAACAATTGTATGCTATGTAACTAATTTGTGTTGATTCATTTCAGTTATTTAATAGTTCAAATTAGCTAAACTAGCTTAATTGTATACTTCTTTGCTTGTTACTTGTTTATGTCTTTGCATATTTCTTTGATTGACAACAATGAGATAGAAAAATAATTTCCTGGCAATTTTTAGTTGTTTTGACATCTATATATTTTTCAAATGTTAATGTCATGCTTATTTTATAACAATAGTTATTTTTAAATACTTATCAAAGAACTTATAAAGCTACATTCTGTGTTGTAACATAGAACTGGAGAGAAGATTTGGTCAAGAGAGGAAGCTATAATAGATACAACAAAACAACAACCTTTTAGTGAAATGAGAAAGATGTTGCATGCATGAGGAACTATTGTATCGTATATTAAGAAGCATTCACACTGATAAGACAGTAGCTGTGTGTGTAACAAATTCATTTAACAATAATGCTGTGTCTCATTTTTGTCGAATTTTGAAGTGTAGCCAAAAACAAACCAAGCATTTTTTTTTTTATAAAAAAAGCATGCATTATAAATAATAAATTACATTATTTAAAGAAATTTTAGTTTTTTTTTTTTTTTTTTTTTTTTTTCCAAAATGGAATACAATTTTCTATTTTACATGAATTTCAATGGAAAGCATTGTTTCCCTTAACAAGTGTTTTACATTTTGAATAAGATTTGGGAATGAATTATGCTCTTTAAATGAGGTTCCACTGTTTATAGAATGCATGCAGATAAATTAAATGTGTTAAACTTAGCATTCAAATAAAAAATAAATAAATTTACTGTTAAAGCTTAGTGTAGCAATGAATATTAATGTATTGTTATGTAATTATACACATTGTTAATTGTTAACCATGCACATTTATAACCTGTTAAATCAAGCATGAATAAATGGATCAGAAAGTTTAAAGTTATGAATCTGCACTTTCTACTAATTACAGTCTTCATTTGTTTTTCTATGGCTGTCAATTTTCTCAATTAAATACATGAATTTAAAAAGGATCTGTAAAAAAATTTTTAATCAGTATTTTCACCTAAAAATGTCATAAATATTGCTGATTTACAATTACTTGCTGTGTCCCCTTATCCATAGCTAATTTTTTACACATTGTATTTTGTATTTATTACTAACAATTGAATTCAATTGTATGATAATAGTTGCTTGTTAAAAAAACTACAAGATAATTGATTCCACTGTGATGTATGTTTTAACTAAAGTAATGATTATGCACAAAAATATCACTTCATTTGTATTTTAAGGAATTAAATAAAATTCTTCTACAATGCTTTTTATAAAGTAAAAGTGTGTGCTTTATTGATATTTTCTTGATATTTCATGTGGCGGTTTGATTATGATATATTAGGATTTTAAATATATCTCTAGTTACAATTTTTTTTTATTATTATTATCTAGTTCACTTTATTTGGCACTGATCTTCAAAAAATTCCTTGCTTTAAGAAGACATTTACCATTAGTACATATTCTGGCATTGCCGCTGGTTTAGGTTGCTTTCTAATTACAAGTAAGAAATTATGTAGAATTGTGTTATAATCTTTATTTTTTTTCTTTTTGTAATTATGATATAGTTTCCTGCAAAGAATTTGGGATAAACTCTTTTGAAATTATTTCTAAGAATAATATATTATTGAACATAAACATATATTGCTGATGTTGGATTTAGCATTTTTTTAAATTATTCCAATAAATGTAGTTTTTCTTTGTTGTTTAATAACTAATTTTTTTTCCTACTGTTCTCATATGTTCTCTATTGCTTCAGTAGCAACTCAATTTATTAAGAAATAAAAACTTGCTTAATCAAAAAATTTTTTTAACTAAAATTGAGCATGCTGAAAAGTTTTGAAATTAAAATTGTAAAATTAACCATGATACTCATATTGATTTTTTTATATAAACTTATACATGGTTTCAATTAGCTAAATTGTATTTTCTTTTTTTTTTTTTTTTTTTTAGGTAGAATAAAAAAGTCAGCAGATGTAGCTGTTTTAACATTTGCAGTGACGACTGTAGGATACTGGTAAGTAACTGTTAGTTGTTCAAATAAAACTGAAATTTTTTGAATTAGTTATTTTCTAAAATTTGTGGAAGAGATAAATTTATATTGTTGGATCAGTACAACAGCTTATCTGTAAATACATTATTTCGAGAAAAAAAAAAAAAGCTAATGCATGTTTTTTGAGGATCTGAATTTTTATTTTACAATCATTTTTTTAATTTTTTATAATCAACAATATTGATGTCCTGATTAAAATTGTTGGCACAATTTCAAAATAGCACATTCAAACAAGAAATGGGCCCCCAAATATCATGCTACGTTGTTCATTATTTAAGAGGAGAAATATAAGTAAGCAGATACATTTTCTGCTTTATATAAATAATTTAGGACTTAAAATTTGTAAAAAAGAATGTTTTTATTTTATTGAACATATTAACATTACAAAGTATTCATGGCATTATACAAATGATGTCTATTTTGTAAAATGATTAAAAATTGTAAGCAGAAGAAAGTCTGCTAAAAAGTAAATCATGTTGATGGAAATAGTGAAGGTTTTTGAGACAATTCAATGTAAATAATAATGATATTTTTTACATTCAGGACTTAAATTGTCTATTCAGATTCTCTGACAGCATTTTCATTTTTGAGGAAATTGTAAATATGATGGTTCATACCAATCCTTGAGTGCTGGAGTCTTTATAGAGAACGAGTATACAGAGATCTCAGTGTTTCAGAGTAGTTATTAAGATGGCAACATTACTTCCTTGGTTTTTGCTCAAATTCCCTCAATCTTGATATGTTGTACAACTAGACTAATTAACTTGTTTAATAATAAAAGTGACTTTTTTATGATCATCTGACTTATTTTTCAAAATTATATGCCAAATTTAGGAACTGTATACAAGCAATAACCCTGTTCTAATATGTTGAGTACCCTGTGTTATCTGTCTGCACTTCCCCATGTGTCACCATTTTATTATTACCTAGATCCAAAACTCATACCCTAATATGGTAATGCATTTTAGTTGTGATTAGCAGTTAAATAAAAGAGAGTATTCTCTTTTTTTAATGAGTTAAAAATAAAATTGAAAATTCACTTAAAGTATCAAAATTGATCTTTTGTTATATGTATTCTATATATTTTATGGGATTACAACTTCAAATTTGGAATTAGTAAGACAATTCTGGAGCTTTTTAAAATTCCTTTACTGAAACAAACAAGCTTCAGGTATAATTTAGAGGATACATTCTGAGTTTTCAAAAAACAAAAAATGATTAGAAAGTAATTTATGATATTGAAATCTGTCAGAAGTTCTTCTAAACTGGATAAAATTCTGCATTTATCAATGGAACTAATACGAAAAATTATAATTCAAGTAATATTTTCTCTCATTTTATGTTAATTTCTATGGATTGCATAACATTGTGTTATCTTTTGTTAAAGTATACTGGAATGTATGTCCCTTAGACTCTATCCAAAAAATGTCATTATGAAAAATTGTTTTTCAAATCACAATTCTATGTCTTCAGACTATATAATATAAAACATAATTTTCAAATTCTTCAGGGAGTTTCTAGTTATAGTTAATCTTCTATCTCTAATCAATTTGTATATGATTTTTTTCTGAGGGATATTCAACTCTGATGACAATCATACTTAAATCAGATCTATAATCAAGCTACCTTTAGGCAAATAGTTTTTTTTTCCCCTTCTAGTGAACTTAATTATTTTATAAACGTGTTTATGACCTGATATCATATAGTGGGCACACATTTCAAGATAATGACTGTAATAACTTCTCCATCTATATGATCTGTTAGTCATTCTGTTTTTTTAGTTCTTAAAACTGCTGTCTAGGATATATTGTCCCCCCCCTTTTTTTTTTCTTAACGTAAATGTTAAATGATCAATTGGTTGGGTTATGCATTTTCATACTGTCTGTTACAAATATCCTAAATTTTGTGTGATTATCATGTTTTCTCCAGTAGAAAGATTTGCAGCAGAAAGATCTAATTAAATTTAATCTGCGGAATTCATTTATGCATTTTATACGAACTTCTATAATGCATTACATAATATTGCAACTGATTAACAGTATAACATATTCATCTGAAATATTTCTGTATTTAAAATTTAGTTGTATTGTGATTTAGAAGCAATCCTTAACTTGAATCAGATGAAGATGTTCTTGCAAAACTTTGCTACATCAAAATTATATCCAACAAATATGAATTTATATATCTTTATGAAAAAAGGGTAGAGAATGGGAGAATTCTACATGAAAAGAAAAAGTAAACGAAACTCTTATAATTGCCCCCTTTTCATTCATATGCCAACATGTGTATATATTTCAAGTCTATATACATTTGAGATTTTTGAACTTCTGTAAAAATATCTTGCATTCTGTTGAATGTATTATTTCTTACTTTTGAAATAATCTGGATATAGCCTCTGGCAAAATTTATTATTTAATCTAATATATGAATTATTATTCATTTAGATTCGAATGCTGGGCTATTTTTCATGTATTACAGAATAATTATATTATGAATCATTTGATTTTATTCTACATTTTTAAAAATTATAATTATGGTGTATTTTACAGGTGTCTTGTAGAAAGTATACTTAATTACACTTTCATATTTACAATGAGTGTTTGCAATTAATTTTCTATTGCCCGATTTAAAACCAAGGTATCTAAATACGATATGCAAGAATTTTGGAAATACTTTAACTTTCATTTTTGAAGCAAATAAAAGTTGTAAAGGTCTTAAGTATTTATTGATGTGCCAGTTCATGAAAATACATAAACTAGATCCCTTCATTTGTCTCTGGAATAATTTTAATAAGTCAAATGGAAGTTATTTACCTATGTTATATATTTGCATAGAAACAGAATTTTGTTGTTGTTGCATGTGTAAATAATGCAACTTCGCTATATTTTTTCCTAATTTCTGAGCATGTTTAAGTTATAATTAAAATTGAATTAGATTTTGTATTTGAAGGATTATTATACTGATTTATGATCAGAAATGTCAAAAAAAAGTGAAAGTAATTTCTAGAGCTGGGTTTTGAAAACCACTTAAAATTTATTTTGTATTTTTAGGTTTTATTGCAGATACAACTGGTCGAAACAATATCAACTAACTCAACAAATGAATAGTTCTCTTCACAATGTTATGTTAAATGAAGGTGCAAAAAAGGAAAGCAGTGATGTATAATTAACTGGTAGCATTTATGTCATTCTATATAAATTATGAAAGAAAAAATAAAGTTTTTAGTTGTTGAATAAATTTATTGAAAATAATATATCACATTTTTAAAAAGTGAATTTGAACAAATTCAGGATAACCAATGTTTATGATTATACAAAAACAAAGGGAAAAATAACACTTCACATTGAATTAGAATGGATATAATATACTTCCAGTAATTTTATAAAATTAAATTCACAAAAATATTTTAGTAACATTTTCTAATTTGACTGTGGAATTTTTGTAACAAATCAAAACAATCTTTCAAAATGATATAACCTGATCACTAAATGCCCATCAAATAAATAATTACCATATCCATTAAGTTGTGCATTAATTATTTTAATGCTTATTTAGAAAAAAAGTTTTTTTACAAAATGGATACAAATAATGAAACACTTGACTAAAGATTCAATAAATGCTTTTAAGTTCTATAATATTGAATATGATTAAATACACAAATGATATTTTGTTAACATTTCACATTGCTACCAACACTAACATTAATCATTTATTCAATGTGCAATTTATAATTTTTGATTAACAAATGTATATTACTGTCAATTGTGTGCTGACATTCTATTTAGTTAATCAAAATTCCTAATTTATTTAAATTTTACTTGTCTACATTAAAAAAAGTTATCCAAAACCAAATATTTGAGACTGCCGAGTTTTTCTTGAAAAATAAATCATTTAGCATACATTCATGAGCATTTATTAAAAACTAAAACTATATTTATGTATTATGTACTTTTTAAAAAGAATTTTACCGCCCTCCCTCCTCTTACTATAAAATAAACTGGTTATTTTTTATCTATGCTATTATTCAACATTCAAAGTAATATTAGTATCAAATTACTTATAAAATTTGTACAACTAAGAGTAAGCCAGATAACTGGCAACTAGACAAAAAAATCAGAATATTTAACAAAATTATAAAATAATGATTTCCATAATAATTTGTATTTAAAAATGAATTTGCCCAGTAAAAGTCTGTCAAATGCAAACAATTCAAACAAATGGATTTTCAGTATTACATTTGTAAAACAGCTTGCCTTTGAATGTACACAAAATTGCATATTAATATAAAAGGTCTCAAAATTTCACTTCTGAACTGGGAATTAATACTGGAAGAAAGAATCTCATAATGCTCTAGAAATAAATTTTATTTTTAAAAAAATAAGGATTTTATCCATTGTTTTTAACTGCTTCCGACTACTACTTAATTTGAATGTTACATTTAATACTGAATGAATTCTGCCTTATACTGGACACTATCTATTTCAAAACAAACATGAGAAAATTTTCCTTTTTTTTCCGGTTAAATCTTAGTTTAAAATTTATATTTTTTGGTGAAATCAGAATAATAAAGCACAAAGAGGGAGAAATCTATAGTTTCCGAAGCCATTATATTTTATCACATCTATGAATATGTATGGAGTTATTTAAATTATCTTGCATAAATGTCTATCCTACTAATTTTCTAAACTTCAGTATGTACATTGAAGTAACTCAAAAGGTACAAACATGAAATGGGTTCTGCAAGTAAATAACACATTTATTGATTTAATCTGTCATCAAATTATCATTAAAAGTATGTTTTTGGAAGTGAAATAACTTGGGATTCCATATCATATGTCATTTTCACCAACTAATCCCAGTAACAACATTGAGAGAGCTTGGTACAAGCACCATATAAAGACATTACTACAATCCAACTAAGAAATACATTTTTAAGGAACAGTTCAATGTACACAGCAAACGTAACTTCTGCATTTTTGTTTTTAACTGTGTCACACTTACTACATAACCAATTTAACAATTCAATAAAGCCTTTTCGATACAACACTGAAGACCACTTTTAAATAAATTATCCATTATATTACATAAATATACTACACATGACAAGAATATTATATCGATTACACCAGATATTTTGAAGGTTACAAGTTATAGACAAGCTCTCAGCTGCAAGAAATTAATCACTATCATCCTCTTTGTCCTCATCTTCTGTACTTTCCTGTACAGCTGGTGTGGTGCTGACAGGAACACTTGCACTAGGTGTTGAAATCAAACCCTCAATTTCATCAGAGCTGTTCTTAAAGTCTATTTCAACCTTGTATTCATGTTTGGAAATATAACGTACATATTTTTCAGGTGGTACAGGATTGGTTACAGAAACAGAACGTACAGTAGTATGAGAAACATACGTAGCAGGCATAGTGAATTCAACATCAACAAATTGTTCAAATGATTCGGGTATTTGATCAAATGAGGTTAATTCTGTGCGAAGCAAGAAGAGCTGTTGAGTATATGCTCCTAAAAAATATTTTAACATTAATTTTGCACATTACAATCCAAGAGTACACTCACTACAGAATATTTACAAAGTACATATAATGTGACCAACTATTATTTAAAAGTGATCAAGATAGCACAAACGAGATTCTCGACTATAAGACAGTACAGAGGTTGTCAAAAAATTTTAGAATTTATGTTCCAGACTTTTAAACTTTGGAGAAATTTAAGATCAATTCATAATCTTAGTTCAGGTTTCAATGTAAAATATTTAATATATATTGTGATAAAAAAAAATCTATGAGAAATAATTTCTTTATACTTTAATATAACAAAGAAAGCAATTATAAAATAAAATAGCTCTTCCTACTTCTATAGCAGATATATAAATACAAAGGTGCAATATCAAAAATAACACATTAAAACATTTAGAAAATAAAATCTAAACAGTATTATGAGGAAGGATAGTAAAATAATAATGGATAATAAATTTATACATCTATTATTTCTTAATTCATAGCCTACACCTAATAAAGTTATAGTAACAAATCGTTTTGAAAATTAAGTCAATTTTCATTGAAATATAAGAACAACCTATTTGCAGCTCAAATATATTTAAAATCTTTCAAAAGAAATTTGCATTCTCAAAAATTCCCATTATGTTGCTTCCCAAAAAAGGGGAATTCAAAATATCCTAAAAATAAAATTATTATCTATGGTGAATATTTGAGTGATGAGATTACAAATGGTAGTGTACCAATGGAAGGAAAAGTAAAATTTTAAATTATATATATGTATTGATATTTTAATTAAATAAATATTAATTGATTTCCTAATTTTTATCTTAAATTAGCCCACATTACTTACTATTCTAAAATGTTCTTTTATTTCCCGATCCGAATCCTACTTTTTCATTTAATTATTTCTAACACATTCTCTAATATATTGCTGACTCTTTGGTTTTCAGGCCCCAAATGAAGGGATAAAAATACCTAACGCTTATAGCATTCTTTTAAAGATACCCAAACCCAAGTTTCACTTTCCTAAATCTACGTGTATCAAAGAAATCCATGTTAGAATCTCATAGTAAAATCGCTGAAGGGAAAAATTTCTATCTCTTTTACTTTTGTAGTGCAATGTAAATGAATGTGTCTTTATCATCGATTTTCTTGTACAAATTTTGATTCCTGTGGAAATACAAATTGAAGTTAATTTCAGGTCTCTCTTCCTTTTGGCCATGCAACTGCCAAAATTACACAGAAGAATCTATTATTTAAATATGAGATAATAATTTTAATAATGTAATGAGGAATATTGTAAATAATTAGCTTGTAAATAAGGCAGTCTTGCCAAATTCTGTCAAAGGCTTTCTGAATATCTAGGAAAAAACGGCGGACTTTCGATTATTAGCGAAACCCTCTTCGACGTATTCAACTACCCAAACAAGTTGATGGGTCGTCTTGAGGTTATTCCTAAAACCAAATTGTTCCGGGCAGAGAATATAATTTTCATCAAGGAATTTATTAAGTCTATTCAAAATAATACATTTATTAAGTCTATTCGAAATAGTGAAATGGGTCTATAGCTGGCAGGTGCGGTGGCATCTTTGCCCGGTTTAAGAATAGGGGCTACAACTGCATTTAGTAGGGAAGTGACCAATACCCATAATTTAAAAAATGATAAATTGAAGCATAGAGATTAAATTTGGGGGGAGATTACGTATAACTTTATTATAATTCGTCTAAGCCGGAGCTTTGATGATTTTAAGATTCTTAATGCATTCATGAATTTCAGTGATAGACGAAGGAATTATATCATAAAAGTATTTAGGAAGAGTATTTTGAAAGTCTTTGACTTTGTTATTTACAAGCGTCTCTGTTTCGTCATGTGAAAGATTATTTAATTGAAACCGAGTCTCAAGGCTCCCAACCAAGCAGTTTGCTTTATCAATGCCAGTATTAACAATACTAGCCAGGCCTTTAATTACGAAGATGTTTTGTTTTTCCTTTTCAAAAGATGAAACAAAATTCCAGAATGTGCGTCATATGTTAACAAGTTTGTTGAGGAATTCGTTCTACTCAGTGTTTTCATTAAGTTTTATTAAGTTTATTCATGATTCTCTTGAAGACTGGGTTTCTAGTGTTTGGAAAAATCTTTCTGGCATAATTCCTTTCTTTATGGAGATTGCGAATTTTAGGGTCGGTGTAATTTTGGTTGAATTTCACTGGTTTCGAGGCAGCAACCTTAGCATCAATAATAGTTTTTTTTCCAAAATAGCCAACGAGTTCATCAAGTTGTTCAAGAGTTTGGGGATCCAAGTAATGTTCAGTATTGGCGCTGGAGAGTTGTTGTTTAAAATTAACCCAATTAGTAGCCATTTTTCTCTTACTATCAAATAAAAATTTAGGAGAATTGGGTTGTGATCAGAGTTAAGGGCAGGAATAGAAACAATATCGTAGGGGAAGAGGAAGTCTAACAATTGCAAGATCTATTATACTGGCCGAAAATACACCGTATCTAGTGGGGGAGCAAGGAGCTAAAATTTCTAAACCTGCTTGGAGTGAAAAAGAATATAACGTGTTGCCGTTATATTCTAACAACCCCAGCTGATATGTTGGGCGTTAAAATAGCCACAAATAATTTGGTTGGAACTAATTTGTAGGAGGTTCTCGATGTCGAATGTAAAGACAGCGTTGTCAGTAATTAGAAGGGATATAAATTGATGTAAGAGTGATTGGGTCTTTTTAATATCGAGGGCAACTACCGTAGCTTCGACATAATGTAACGTAGGGGGATTAATCTCAGGGAGGGGGATAACATTTTTAATCATAATTGCAGTGCCACCACCTGTGTTATCAGTCCTGTAATTAACTGTAGTAAGAATGGTAATTTGTCAGATAAATTTTTCTTTGCGGTCAAAGGTGAGTTTCTTGAATAAGAATAGCATCAGGGTTATACTTATTTACAAAAGGTGCGGAAATCATTAATTTTGTTGGAAATGCAATTTGCGTTCCAGGAAACAATACATAGGCTGACTACTTACAGCTTATGTGTTGGATTGACGGGGCGCCTAGCCCCGGGAGGGACTTATCCCCGGTAAGGATAGAATACGTTGAACCAAACGATAAATATGTTGCCGTGGTCTTCTTCAATTAGCATTGAGACTGAGTGCTCTTCATGAGTGTCGAAGCATAAGTGACAACTTCCAGCTTTGGTGTGGTATTGCTTTTATATTTCTTCAACGTATTCATATTATCTTTCTTTATTTTCTTATCTTTTCACACAACTTGAGCTCCTGTTGCCAACACCACATATATATACATCATGAACATGTTTTAGTTGTTTACCTTTCAGACTGCAGACTAATGCGTTTGCCATTATTGCAACATGGAATTAAAATATGCAATTACAATACTGCATATAAACGGGAATTTAAAAAAATTAGCAGTAGTTAAGAACCTTCCAAATTGTTTTTACTGTTTTCATCTCTTATTCATATAGCTAAGTGTATTTATTTCTATCAGATAAAGAATAAAAATGAATAAAACTTGGTAATGATTAGGTGAATCTTGGGGATTGAAAATAAGTACTTACCTTTTAAAGATTATGTAGTTCTTTTAACAAATTAAATTTTAAAAACATACGCACAAAGTTCATCAGAAATTGTATCGATATACAACAAAAACATTTAGGTGTATAGAGGAAATATTTTGCAATACCTTGACCTTCTTTTGGGAGACGAGGAATGCGCCAAACCACAGCATGGAAGACATGTTCATATTTTGCTTGACCAGCAGATACTTCAATGAGGCTGGGATCAAGGTTCTGAGCAGCTCCTATGATGCGTTCCAAGCCCTAAATAGGCAATAAAATAAGTCAAAATTGAAAAGAATTTTAATTAAACAATTATATCTAACATTCCTTTTACCATAAACCCTTTGTGTAGAAAAAATTAGTAACATACTAAAACAGAAGAAAACCTCAATATGATAAGGTGTCAAACTTAAACTTTGTCAAATAATAAATTTCAAAGTTATTTGATATATTTAAGTGCATATGTTTCAGGAATTGAACAAATTTTGTCTTTATATGTTTCATGAATTGAACAAATGAGAAATAAGAATTTTTCCATTTTCTGTAAAATTAGCTAAAAAAAGAAAGAAAAAAAATATTTCTGGCAGAAGTTGGATTCGAGACTAAAATTTCCAACCCATCACTGGCAGCCAATGCTCTTCCCAGGTACACCACTGGTTCATACAGTGAAGTTATTCACAATGCGGCCCCAGGAATTTTACGAGATAACCATTCATTGTTGCTGCGGAACAAGTGCCTCAATAGCCAAAGCCAATACTTCTGACATATAGATAATGGTTTCTGTTCCTAGGCTTCCGGTTCATTTCTTTTTTAATGTTCCTTATATTTGTTTGAACTAAGTTCTTTAAAGATTTTAATGCTTTAATAACTAATTGCAATTTGCAAATGTTCTCTATTTCTTAAAAAAAATGCAGATCTTAAACAAACAATCTTTAAATTTACGAGTAGGGCAGATTTTATGATTATAAAAGAAGAAAATTAGAAAAAAAAAAAAAACAAATTTATAAAAGAGACTTAACAAAACAGTGGATTTGCATACATATGTTAAAAACACAAAATGATATAAGTACATCAAAGAATTACTATAAAACATGCAACATGATCTGTTGATCAGAAATATTGTAAGTTGCTTTATTAAGTTAACTGTATACCGTAGCTGCAATTCAAGAACTAACAATTCCAACAATTAGTCTCTAACTATATGTAATTTTTTGAACTTATGGTAAAAAGGAAGTGGGTTTATAACATAACATAAGAACCCAAAAAGTTGCAAATGTTTGGATATTGTTTTTTGCAGCCAAGTTGTTTTCCAAAGAATATGAAAAAAAGTTCAGAGGCTTGTAAAATTTTTTTATTTCACTGCGTCATTTTTTTTTTTTTTTTTGTTACAGTAAATTTTAAAACCAAAAATAGTTTTTAAAAATTTAGTTTTAAAATCAGAAAAATTTATTCAAAATTTTAATTGGAATTAATTACACTGGTTTGAAATACTAACCAGCACTTTTACTACATAATTCCTCAAAAAAAGAAATGTTTTTAATTGAACTCAGTAGGAAAATATTTTAAAGAATAAGAAATTCATATTTATGCACATTAATTCATACACTTATTAGTTTAAAGCTAAGCATTTTTATAAAAATACCAAATATTTAGTTTATACAACTCTTTTAAACAATTAAAAATATCTTACAAATTTTAAAAAATCCAACATTTGTCTTTTCAAATTATTTTTTGCCAACACTGTTTAAAAGTGATTATTTTCTCCGAAATTCTTCAAATCTTCGCCACAGCTCTTAATTCTTAGAACACCTTATGCAGAAGAAGAATATTTGAAAGTGAAATTTATGACCAATAGATATCCTAAAAAATCATCAAATAGAATTTTTTTTTCTTCATTTTTTCAATGTTCATATTCATAATACCGATATTTTTCACCCTCCCCATGCATACTCATACAGAATTTGATATAAATAATACCTTTATTTTTCCTGGTCTTCTGGCAGTTGATTTTTTGGATCCATAACGGAAATGTTTCTCTGTGCGAAATAAGTAGATCCAACACTCAGGTATAGGAAAACGAATCTGTATATTTTCACAGGGAACTTGACCTTGTTTTCTGCTGCTATATCCTGGGACTAATATATCAGAACGAATCTCAACTCTAGTGTTGCTTACAGTCATAAAAACTCGAACCTGTAAAGTATTATTTTATTATAATTCTCAATAAAAGTACAACTAATTATAGCTTGAAAAATACTTCCACGATATGAAGCATTTAATCTTGAGAAACAGATTTATATTATATATATTTCCGATAAAGAAAATTGTGCATCTGCAACAAACATAGCATATAATCCAGTTAACAGCCCTGCTACCCGAGCAATTGTTTTGGTATCATGGTCATGTTACTGGACGGCGAACCACAAGGTCCCAGGTTCTATCCTCTTGCATTACATATCACTACAAGCTAAACTCAGCTTAACTTTAAGTAAGATTACTGTTTCCACCATGAATTTTTAAATTCTAAGTGAATGAAATACATCTTTTCTAATAGAAGCATAAAAAAATTTAAAAATTATTAATGATCAATTTTTACTTAGAATTCTAGTAATTAATCACTATGAAATCAATTTCTACTAAACTATAAATCTGAATAAGAAAAAAAAAAATGAAAAAAATTAATTTAAGAACAAGATTCTTTAATAATCCTATGTAATTACATTTAAATTATGCAAATTGATGGCAATTCTATGAAAGCTCCTTATTAAATAAAAAGTAATTATATTAATATAAAATTTTTCATTTAAAAGTGTAAATGGATTGCATATAGTTGATTTTACTAACCTGTAAAGGAAGCTCCCGATTTTTTGGTGGGCGAATTCGAAATCGCAGTAATTCAAATAAACAAGCATCAGGTGGATGAAATCTGACAGAAAGAAAAAAATAATGCAAAGGGATAAAACTAATTTGAAACAAATTTTAAAATAATAAAACAAGTCTAAAGAATTCAAATTAAATATTTAATAAGGATTTTACAAAGTGATATGCAATTCTTTAAAACAGAATATATATTTCACAATAATTTACGATTCGATAGCAATGGTGATTAAGAAGACTTATCATTATATAAATACTTAAAATAAAGAATCATATACTTCATACGAAAATTACAATTCTGAACAGAAATCAATACTTAATAAATATAATCATAATATCAGAACTTCATGTTTTGAATTCTAAATAAGCATAACTTATGGCCTATCTTAATTTCACTAACAGTAGCAACGAATAGAGAAAAACTTTTGACATACATTTTTTAATTTGTCCACTTATGAAATTTCAAAGTATATTAGCATATTAAAGAACACTAGAGTTTAAATGCCACACAGTACAGATGGAAAAATATATATTTAATAATATAAACATTTGTAATTGAATAATTTAAAATTTCAGTGATCCAGAAAAAGATTTCTAAGTCTAAATAAGAAATTTAAAAACTTAAATTGAAAGTAAAGATATAGTTATGCTCTAAAATAAAAATAAAAATTTGATATTTTAATTTGATTTCTTTAGTATAAAGGTTCTCCTTCCTTTAAATATTTCATTAATAAACAAAAAGATTTAATCGTTTAAAAACTATATCCAATTAGGCCTATAGTTTCACAAATGGACTAGTTTTCTCAAAAAACTTTTTATATAAATGATATTGAAAAGTATTTTCAAAAACCAAAATCAGGACATTTCAATGAAAAAGAATAAATTTTAATTCAATATGAATAGTCAATAGTAAAAAGCAATTCCATTAAAATAAATAATGAAAATTACATAAGTAAAGCATAAAGCATCAGTTAATTTAAAACTATATACATTCTAAAATAATTCATACTTTATGACACGACTTTTGTAAAATTCGTCTTGAACAACGCAGGAGTGAAATTCACAATCTTCTAATCGTATCCATTCTTCTGTCACCACTGGTATGATATCATAACGCCCAACAACTTCTTTTCCTTGTCGGACAATATCATTCAAACCAACTTCAACAGATGGCATACCTATAAAAAAAATTTTCATTACCCAATATATAAAGAAAATTTCAGATATTATACATTTTGAAATAGTAACCAAAATTTCAAATTTAATAAAAAGAAAATCTTAAAGCATAATCACTATTTTCATGTTTATTTAGACAATTATTTTTTTAATATTAATATAAAATACTGTACACATATTTTATGTTTCAAGAATGATTATTACCTGACATTTTCTCATATGTTTCAATTGCTTTTTTTTTTTTTTTTTGTTATCAAACAGTTTAAAAAAATCTTTAAAATGTCGTCATTAAAATATTTTGAATTCAACATTAAGGATGGCAATTACGTTTACCACAGCAAACTATCAAATAATTGGAAATAGTAGATCAGAATTGTTGAAACAGAAATAGAACATTACTAATTTAAAATAAAGAGAGAAATTAACAGTTTTTTTTCCCAACAGAATATATTTTGCCCAGGTCAAGAAAAGAATAACAGCCAAACAGTGACAAAAATAATATTGATTTTAATATCAATAAAAATTCAGTAATTTTGAAAGACTAAATATACTAAAAAGATTACCTTGATGTTATTTATTAATATTTAAATTCAAATTTTCATTAAGCAGAGATAAATTTATTATTTTTAAAAATGACAGCATCAAATAATAATTAAAAATTAAAAAATAATTCCTAAAGCTATTACAATATTATTAAGAAACACACTAACAAAAAAAGTATAGTTACCAGTGATGAATGCCAAAAAGAAAATACGGACACGAGCTAGCTGTTTATCAATGTGACCAGTTTTGCTTTGTTCAACATAAAATTCATCTTGAGCTATTACTTGAACTTCTTCAGTTTTATAAGTTAGAACTCGATCTCTGTGAACACTCATTCGAAAGAGAGCATCTTCAACTTCCTGCAATACAGACAAATTGATTTAAAAACTGTCACCTGAAAAGCCAAATAATTAAATATCCAATAAAAACTGAAATATCACCTGAATAAAATATTTCACATCTGAATATGAATGTGATCCAAGTTTTAAAAGCTGTGATGTCTGAGGAGAGTGTTGAAGAGGTAAACCAAGTTTTGCAACATCTCCCATGGACGTAACTTGGCCCTGGGTAACTTTTGATATTTGTCCTGGCCGAACTCCAACTCTTTCACGGTAAAACTTATATTGTAATTTCACAGTAAATATTTTACCGTACTGATCATATTGTTGAGCTCCAATTTCTGACAATGAATAGCATGGCTAAGAAAAAAGGATATTAAATAGTATTAAAAGAAAATGAATAGAACTACATAAATAAACACTTTTTAACATATTTCAAGCAAACATTGATTTATATATATTTCAGAAAATGTTCACTCTTTTAACTTTTGTTTTCCAGCTAGAAACTTTCAGAATATTTAATATACATATTAAAAAATAAATCATTTATCAAAAAAAATTACAAAATTGAATACACAGAAATGTTTAAACTCGAAATTTTGTTAATTTTGTGTTCAAAATGTTAATAAAGTGTTTGAATCACAATCAAAAATATTGCTTCAATACAGAGAAACACTGAATAGATTTCAAATTTAATCCAATTATTATTTACAATACTGCCTGTATTTTCCACTGCAAAATTAAAGATAGTTATAGAGATTCTGAGCAAATGATACTCAATCAAATCAAAAAGGCAGGAAGTTTTGAGAAAAGATGGCGATTTAAAAAAAATCGTCTCAGTTTTTTACAGTAAATAATACAGGAAATAAGATTTGTATGATTCAAGGCATTCTAAATACTATACATGACTGAAAAATTCTATCTAATAAAAAAAATACTTAAATTTTTAAACCAGGGTTTTGGTAATCAAAAAGGAACCATTAGAAAAATAATTTTTAAATAGTCTGCAGAAGATTTACACTGTATAAATCACATAATAACTGTAGGCATTATAAATTTTAGTGCAACAAATCAAAATCATACATTTAAAAACATTATTAAAGACATTAGTTTTAACTGTTCTATAACAACTAAGAATAATGTCTCTTGTCTTCTAGAAGTCTAAATTGCTAGCTATTATTTAAGAATATCATACCTAAAACTCATTTGAATCTTATATGAAATCATTATAAAAACTTTTATGACATGTTTCACAAAATACATATTTTAACAATATAGGAAGATTTCCTTTAAATGTTTGAAAGATGAACTAGTAAACAAACAGATTTTCAGCAATTTAAGAAAGACACAGGCAATTAGGGAATGTAAACTTCATCCTAGTTAAGAAAGTACCTTTCATATAATGGGCAAACTAATTTTCAAATGATCTCAAAATTCTATTATTCTAAATAGGTAAATGAAGCATTTATGCAGAAATATAAAAGATCTCTTTTTCTGAATGGTTGCAGTAATTACAAATAAAATCTAATAAGATACAACTAATTTCACCTTTCAAAAAGCCTCAAGCCCATATTTATCCAAATCATTGCAGTAAGCATAATTTATTTTGCTGTTACTTAAAGCAAAACTGGAGTTTTGCTTTAAGTGACATATTTTACCGTGACATTTAAAGCAGAATAAATATGCAGGTCAATTTATATTTCTATGATATTATTACCACAAATATTATGAGAATAGGCGATGACACAGTGTTTCTTATTTTTTTTTGGGGGGGGAGGCATTTTAGGATATGAATTTATAAATTAAAATTAAAACCTCTATTCTAAACTAATAACTAAAGACTAACTAACAACTTCTCTCCAATACTTTATGTGAAGAACATCTTTTAAGTACAACCCTTAATTTTATTTTATAAATGCAATGATCACCCGAAATATTTTTTACTGCTGTTTAGCAATAATTTTAAATCAATTTTAGATTTTTACAAAATTATTACTTATTTTTTTATTTTGTCCAACAAGTCAAAAATGATTTAATTTCTCACTGTCAGTAATCACTTAGTTATTAGTTATCTTAAATAGTTACAGTAAAACGATTATGCAAAATTGTTCAATCATGTTTGAAGAATTAAATGTACAATGTATTTAGTATTTGACTCTTTCTGCAAATTTTAAAGCTTAAAATTTTCCATTTTTAATAAAAAGTCTATCAAATAAAGTATTGAAAGTTTAAATAGAACAGTAAAATATGCAAACACTCTTTTGCTTTTGTTTTTTCAGTAAGTAATATTAAATTTCTCAACTGTTTATTTAATAAAATTATTTTTATAAGAAAAATTACTTTGAAGTAAGCAATAATCTCATAAAAATGTCAGGTTGATATTAATTCTTTAGTCAAAATAAATAATCAATGAATAAGATGGTAAAAGTTAGGTTACAAAATTATATTTAAATCCAAATAAGATTATTTCAAATACAAATCGACAAAGGATTGTTCTTCTATAGTGAATATATTTCACTCTCTAAGCCGTGCTAAGCTAAGAATTTATCAAAAAGATAAGTAATAGACAGTGCCTCATATTTCAGCCTCCAAATAACTTTTTAAAAAAATTAAACAGAATAACAACTAATATAATAATTTCATAATAAATAAAAAATAATTTTAAATACTGAATATTGATATAATTATAATAATTCTCAGCTTCCGACTCATTGACAATATTGTTATTCATTATAGAACTTTTGAAAGTCTCTGTAATTTTGTTTAACTCATTTTAAAATGTTTAATATCTTGAAATTTAAAATAAACTCATTTTTTTCTTAAATTATACGACACAAATAAGTAATTGCACAAAATCTAATCAAAATTTATTTAGAAAAAGATATTAACCACTAACAATTTGTTCAATAATTCTGAAGGTGACATATTTAATAAAAGGTATCTTTAATGAAGATTATATGGACCATGTTCTCGTTTTTAAACTAGGGGAATTAAAAACTTGAGTATTTAATGCTACTAAATATTAATTGCATGTTATAATTAACAGAACTGTGGCTGCAAAGCAGCATTGTAATTAATGAAAAACTGAAAATAAATAAACCAATACCTTAATGAAGTGAAAAAAATAAGCCATAATTCAATAATATTATAAATATTATGGACATAGCATTAGAATAACATTGGCAACAAATAATTAGATTAATCCTAAAGGGAAAGCTTAAAACGGTGAATGAAAGTGTGTCATTTTATAAAAACTTAGGTCATTCTAATTTCACTAAAATTAAGAAAAAAGTTGTAAAAAATCAAGAACAAATTTGTCCTTTTATTATGATGTCTTATTGTTTTGGAGGTCAAAGAGTTATACATCCCAAATCAACATTTTTTTTCCCCCTTCTCTGAAGAATTAATCTACAAGAAACATTAATAAAAATAGTAAGTTTGTGCAAAAAAAAAGAAAAAAAAAAAGACCTCTTTGCATTTAGTGTTGATAATGTAAATTATAAATTGAATAAATTATTAATAATACCAATGGATTCAATAAAACTTTAGCAGGGAAAATTTTCACATGCACTAAATATAACTTTTGAAAGATAAACTTAAAAATAATCGGGAAAAGATCAAATCAGCCAAAAATACAACATATGTAAAACAAATACAAATTCAAAAGCATATAAACAAAAAAAAAGTAGAGGGCTTTAATTAACTAAAAGGTGCACACTATTTTACTTTTAAAAAGGAAGAGCTAATAAATAAACTTTCTAAAAAGCAAGCAATAAAACATACCTCATGTGAATTAATAAAATTGTGCTCTGAAGTGAATATTCAACACAGTAGAAGATCCTTTTATAGGATTTCCTACCAAACATATGCAAGATACAGGATGAACTGAAACAGCACCAATAAAAAAAGCTCAGAACTCAGAAGAAATTGAGCATTTTATCCAGAGTTCCAGACTAACAGCGCACACAATCAGAATATTTTCTATAGAATCCTATACAACAAAACAAAATCAACTGAAATGAAACATGCATAACAAAATAAAAAAGTGCAATTAAATAAAAGAAAATTAAATTATTTAATGCTACACACAAATAAGCATGTGGTTTATGCACCTACAAATACATATGCACAAAATCAATTAAAAATTGCACACAAACAATTCTATTTAAATTTCCTCATGAACGCAAGTTGCATTTACAGCTTTTAAGCTACTGTAAAACATTTAAAATTGTTAAAAAAAAAATGTTTTAAGTATAGATAAGTACCTGTAAAGGTAGTTCTTGAAAAGGAAGTTTATCATCTGCTTTGTTAAAAAGTTGCAAAACACTATTTTCCGATAGCTTAACAAATATTTTCTTCCAAAATCTATTACCAGTAAGTTTCTTTTTATTAGGTTGTCTAAGAACCATATCCCATCCATCTCTATCATACGGCTTAGGGAAAACTTCCAAAGGTTGGGAAGTATCCTCATCAAAAAGAGGAGAAAGAGGTGTTTCTACAGAATCAGCTTTTCTAACTCCAGCTTCTCCAAGAGCAGGTACAGGTTCATCCTCAACTTCGACTGTTTCAAAAGTTTTTTCTGTTGCTTTTGAAATCTCCGTATTATCTAAAAAGTCCTTATCAAATGGATTAAAACGAGAAGCAGGCGTTTCAAAAGCTTTAGTGGGAGTTTTAGGTGGAGGTAATAACTTTGGAGGTTCCATCAAAGATGGCTGTACCTCACTGCTATCTTTAACTTTTGGTTTAATAACCACTGAAAAATCTACTTCATTATCATAATCTTCAAAAGAATCACGAGATGGTTCCTTTTTCATCATACTTCTGGAATCTTCAACTTTACTTGTTACTCTAAAAGGATCAAATTCATCCATACTATCAAAACCTTTATAATTTTCTTTGATTTTTTTCAATGTAGGAGCCTTTTTAGACATAAATGGATCAAATGCATCAGAACTTTGACTATCTTTTGCATTTTCAAACTTTGCAGCAAAAGCATCAAATTCTAAATCTTGCTTTTGATCAGTTGGTTTAACTTTAAATAAAAATGCATTTTGTTCATTCTCTTCATCAAATGGTTTAGAGAAATCTTCAGCAAAAGTTGTTTGTATATCTTCTTTAGTAGCAGATTCAGCTTTTGCATATTTTCCATCAAAAGTATCAGAATACTCTGCCATTTTATCCTGAGATTGTTCTTTTAATGAGGAAGAAGATATTGCATCGGATTTTGTCCCTTCTGTTTCATTTTCTTTTGAAGATGCAAAACTGGTCAAGTTATTTGATGTTTCTGGCTGTAATATTTCGTAAGACTTATTATCCAAGGGCCTATCTAAATTCGAAAAAGATTCAGTGGCTGCTGCATTATTTGTTCCAAAGAAATCTAAATCTCCAGTAGTTTTACTTTCTACTTCACTTTCAAAAGCTGTTGCAGGTTCTTCTTTAGAAGCAGATTTCTCAGGTTGCAAGACATCTGTTACCGCACTGGAACTCCATACTAAAGAAGTTTCGGAGGTTTCAATAACTTTTGATGGCTGATCAGGTTTCAAAATTGAAGAATCTTCTTTTTTATCTGAATCCCATATATCTATTTCATTAGGAATGCTTTTACGTTGAACTGAATCAGTTTTATTTGAATCCCATAAATCATTAGGAATGCTTTTAGGCTGAACAGATTCTGCCTTACCTGAATCCCACATATCAGAATCATTAGGAATGCTTTTACGTTGAACCGAATCTGTTTTACTTGAATTCCACATATCTACTTCATTAGGAATGCTTTTGCGTTGAACAGGATCTGTTTTACCAGAATTCCACATATCTACTTCATTAGGAATGCTTTTACGTTGAGTTGAATCAGAAATTGTAGTCTGACTTTCAGATACACTATCTGCAATTTTCTCAGCTTCTAATGTTTCACTGATATTGAAAGCAGAATTGACAAAATTTTTACTATTTTCAAACTCAGCTGAACCCTTTCGCGAGTCACTTTTTTGAAAAAAGCTTTCTGCCAATTTATCTTTACTAGATGACTGTTCAATAGTTAGTCCAAAGAAATCATCTTTATCATTATTATTGGAAACTGGCTCATTGAAACTAAACGGATTGTGAGAAGAGCTTGGTTGAACATTTTCTTGACTAACTGGTTTTACATCCTCCAAAATTCCAGAGAAAAAAGGATTTGTAGCAGTCTTTTTGGTTTGGTCAGAATGATTAGGAGAACCGGTCATCCATTCATCAGAGGGGACAGAGCTACAAAATGGATTAAAGCTCTTTTCTGAAACTTTTTCTTGGGTTGCATTCTCATTTTTCTCTGAAGATGCAGAAAGAGGAGCTATATTCCTTACATCAACAAATGAGGTGTCAAAGGGATCAACATCTTCTTTATCATCCAGGAATAACAGATCTTGCACATTTGTATTGGTTGTTGTAACTGGTTCGCTTTTGAATCCAAATTCATCTAACAATGAAAATGATGCATTGTTTTGCATTTGGTTTGAACCAGGAAAGGTTGAATCTGTAGCTAATGGTTCTGTTTTCCCAATGTTAGGTGGAGGAGGTCGTGCAGGAGATCCGTAGCTTTTACTTGGTGTCCCATGCAAGGCACTTGAATCCGAAGTAAATGTTTCAGAAGATCCTGGTGGAGGAGGCCTTGGTGGGCCTTTTGAGATTGAGCTCTGGGAAAAATCCGATCCAAAATCTAAGTCAACAGGCATAGAAGGTTTATCTCCTGCTGGTGGTGGAGGCCTTGGTGGAGCACGTAATACCTTAGTTGTTCCAGGGTAGGGAGGAGTTTCCTTAGAAAGTAGGTCACTATCTACATCATAATCTCTATCCTCATCTAAGCCATCTTCAGGTCTAGTATCTTTCAGCTTATTTAAAGTTGTCTGGGTTTTCTGCACAGTATCTTGAACTTTCATTGATAATTGTTGGAAAAACTGCCATTCTTCTGTATTTTTCATTTTTTGATCTTGATTCTGAGGATGAAGAGACTGTTCATAAACAGCCTTTTCATATTCCTCTTCTTCATCATCTTTTTTATGACCTTTTAATTTTTTCTTGATGAAATTCATCTTCTACCTATAGAAGGAAAATACATAATTATTCAAAACTTGCACAGTTACATCAACATGTATTAATAAATGTGCTATAAAATATTTAAATACTTTCTTCTTATAGATCTTTTTCCTTGAGCTTCCCAAAGAATTTTTAAAAAATAAGTAATGGATTTTGCCTAAAATAAATTCAAAATGCCCAAATAAAATAATATGTTGAAAATATATTTTCAGCATATATTTCTCTCTGCCCTGAACTATTCTCTTTTAATATCCCCCCCCCCCCCGCTCCCTCAAAAGAACTGCAGCTTTGCGAGCTTATTTGCTTGACTAAATTTATAATACACACAATAACAAATACATCTTAAAAGTAACTTTTTTTAAAGGAAGAAACCTATACATAGTTTACCACAAAATGTACAGAATGTAATAAATAATAAAAACTGTAGCATGCTATCAATAAACATTTTTATTTATATTTTATACACTAGCCTAAGCAATAGACTTCATGCATTTAACCTTAAATATTTATATTTCACTTTCTCATAAAGCAGTATAAATATTTTGAAAAATAATTCCTATACAATCCTGTCTGTATCAGAGCTTTTAGAGTTAGATAAACTTAATGACACAAAATGAGAGAAGCTGTTATCAATCTGTAAATGGGCCAAAGTATAATACCTTTTTTAAACTTGAAACAAATAAAATGTGATAGATAAGATTTCATTACTATCTCCATATAAATTAAATGTGCATGAAAATGGATATAGAAAACAATGCCTTTAAAAAAATAATTTCCCATTTATATTATACAAAATTTAATGATCTTAGAACTTGCAATACTTATAAAAAGATAATGGGAAGTAATTCTTGTATTGTAGAGTAAAATAGAATTTAAGAAAAATATAAAGATTTATATACAGTTCGATTTATGAGCTGGATCAAAACTTTTTCAAATTTCAAATAATCTGAGTAATTGATATAAAAAACAATAATATGATTATCAAAAATTACAAAAAAAAAATCTAAGATTCAAACCAACCAATATAGTAAATATAAAAAATAACCTGTAAATTTTATTTAAAAACTAATAGTTTGAATTACTGATAAAAGTTCATAGAAACAATCTAAAAACAGGAAGAAATAACTATTTACCATTTAACTTCATTCATTTACAGTCATGCAAAATATAAGATTTAAAACTTTTAATATATTTATAATTAGTTTGTAATCAAAAAAAAATTTATGCAGAAATTTCAACTAAAATTTAATAATATTTATCTGCAGTTACTAAAGCAGATTTCATAAAATCAGAACTAATAAAAACTAGCAAACTTTGAAGAATAACACCTTTAACATAGTTACTTTTAAAATGCAATGAATACTAAATCACAACAACAAATCTCTAATAAACACATAATGAAAAAAACATATAGCCACAGAATAAAATGATTAATTGAATGATTTCCATATAATATATATAAGCATTTAAAACATTATCTTCTAAAAATTAAGAAAATGATTTTAAAGAGCCATATATATATTTTAGCAGTTTAACATAGCATATTTTAGCAGCTTAGCATTTTCAACATATATTTTTCTAAAACTATTTTTAAGCTGATATATTAGGAATCAGTGATGCTGATATTTTACCAAATAACCTGTAAATCTTAAACTATACGTCCTACTTTTATTTTATAAATTAATCCATGTAGCTATATTGTTATATATAATTTCATTTTTGTTTTATTTATAACATCATTACAGGTTAATAAACCATAAAAATCAAATCCTGAAATGAAAAACTTTTTACTCTTAATTCTGTAACATGATTATTTTCTTATTTAGCTCAAATTAGAAAACTAATCATACGTAACACAAATTTAAAATGAACAATAATTAAAATATAAAATAAATGAAATTTAAGTCAAAAAAATTGTACTAAAGCTTTACAAAGTTTTTGATAAAAGCAAATTAAGAGATCAATACTAGGATAATTATTCAAATATGCTTAGTTAATTCAATAAAAATATACATTTCACAAGACAATTTCCTGATAGTCTAGGATAAGTCAAAAATTTGTTTCATGGTAGGGACAAAAAGAATTTTTCAATAGAATTATATACAAAAGATGGAAATATTCCAGGAGTTGAAATTTTAACAGGTTTAAATTATATAAAAGGAATAATCTCAATTATCTCTTACAATTTAAATTCACTCATTAAGAATAAATATTAGTAGTACAAAACATTAACTATGCTTTTTTTCCTCAGGTAATGAACAAACTGTTATTAGATAAACATGTCTGAAATTTTAAATTATAATATCTCTTTTCATTTTATATTTTTATTATATGCTAGATAACTTAAATATAGCTAACTATAAACATCTAACAAGAAATTTCATACTATCTAGCAATGCCTGTACCAACAACAAAAACAAATTTTGACACAAAAATACACACTTTATTTGCGCTTTCGGTCAGAAAAGGTCGTCAGTAAGTATGAATTTCAAAAGGATCCGTGATCATAATGGGATTTTCGATCCCATTTCATCAGATCTTTAATTGCTTTTTCAGCATCTTCAAAAATTTCTTCGTTTCGAACGGCTTCAGAAGAAGCGATAGATGAAACTGACCAGATTTAAATAGCTATTGGTAAAATGGGTGGTACGACGAGTTGATTCCTTTTGGTTTCATTTCATTCGGCAAATTCATATTGTTGCCACAAATGGATCCACATTTCAGGTGAACAATAGAACATTAAGAAAAGGAATATAAGATTTCGATCAGCTTTATTCTCCAAAATTAAAGAAAAGACATTGCATTTCAGAAATTTTAAGATTGATAGTTCTTAGATATTAATTGATTGCAAAAAAATTTCGGAGTCGAAGTAATGAAATAAATGGTTCCGAATCTTTGTTAAGATTTAGATGTCTGAATCTAAGCTACTCGAATTTTCTAATGTGTTTGATTTTTACCTTCAATAATTCTAAAGAGACATCATTAAAAAATTTTAATAATGATCTATCATTATTCTCGTTATGCCTTGCTTTCGTCTCTGCTCATTGTTAGAAGGCGCTGGTGATGCGCGAAGCTGCCTTACTGTATACCTCTTTAAGAAATTAATTAGGTATATAAAATTCCTATCTAAATATACATAAAAGTCGTCATGTATGTGCATATATATGTTTCACACTTCCCCTTAAACAATTGGTTGCATTCTACTAAATTTTGCGCAAGAGAAAGAATACTGTCAACTTTCCGAAGTTAAAAAAAAGTAATTAAATATTCAATTAATTTGAAATTAATAAAAATTTCGCCTTTTTCCTCAGTAACTTAAAATAAAATTATACCAGAAGAAATATTTTAAAACCGTCTTAAAATTCAAAATTTTACCATTTCAATGATATCAATTTTATTTCGGCACAACATTTTTTTTTCAATTGTTAATTTTTTTAAAAAAATTTAAGCGCATTAAAACTAATATTAAATTTGAACTACTCTAATTTAATTCTCAAATTAATTTTCTGTTTTATTTTATTGCATATCTTTATGCCTGGTTTTCATTTGTTTCAATGCAGTGATTTAACAATGCGTAAAAACAGGTAGGTATAAGTCAGTCGCTTACACGGAGCCAAGAAAAGATAAGCTCTTGAGAAAAAATGAAATCAGGTTCGACAGACGACGGCTGGCAGCAGCAGGTTAAGGCTATGAGAAATTAAGTAATATTTTGCCTCTTTTCCCACAGAAACTTCGGGAAAAATTATTTGGAAAAAAAATTTCGTCAATTAAAAAATTTGACCTTTCAACGATGCCAATTTCATTTCAGTGTAATTTTTCATTCAGTTGTTATTAATTCTTTTGAAAACTTAACGCAAATGATTTTGAAGTAATAAAAATTTATAGGTACTCCTTTGCTTGCCAACGTTAAAACTCCGAACTATTTTACTACTTTTTTTAAAAAAAAATATTATTTATTTTTACACATATATCTTGAAGAGGGATTTGTATATTATAATATTTTATACAAAAGTAGCTTTTCCGTTGAAAATTTTATACATGAAAGGATTTTGTCCCGAGCAAAGCTGGGGTTGTCAAATAGTATTATATACTATAATAAAGTATATTTTTTAAAAATAACTTATTTCAATAATGCTAAGAAATTCAAAGGATTCTTTTGTAAATAGAAAACAATTTAAAATAAATTTGTCAAATTTTAAAAACTAATAATTTTAAAAATATCGAAAACTTAATTAAAGCTTTAAAATAAAGCTTAGAGCTGAATGTTAATGAAAATGTCAAGCCAAATAATGTATTTGAAAAAGTATGAATGTTCTACTTTAAGAGCAATAATTGAACAACAGATTTTATGACTGAATTAGCTTGCAAAGTTTTACGTTTATTGCATATTAGCTGTCTTCAGCAATCAGTTGTTTCGTCGGTGTTAATGGTTATTAAAAATTTCAACTTTTCCATCAGCAAAATATTTTTAAACTTCAAACTTTAATAGATATATAACTAACATTACTTCAAAAGTCTTACATAGCTCTGTTTACTGAGCTTTGTATTTCCCTAATTTTTTGTCTGCATCTTTATGCATCTAATTATATCACATCAAAAAGCAGCAGTATTTTAAACAAGAGCACTTCAAAATCCAGCCACCTTTGCCCCTTAAAACTTCATTTTAAGTACAACAAAATATCAAAAAACTTATTAAAAGCATGCCTTATGCTGAAACCTATCGAACATGGAAAAATAAGCCGAATCTTCAATTCTTCATCACAATAATGGAAAAAGATACGATGAAATATTAATAGCAACAATGCAAACGGTTTGCGTTTCCCTACGACAATGAAATATTTTGTTTTAAAATGCGCTTAAAATGTTTACAAATTAATTAAAAATAGAAAACATTATATGGTAAAAATTGGCATCATTGAAAAGATAACTTTTTGAATTTTTAGATGCTGTAAAAATCATTTTTGCACTGTAATGATATTGGAAGTTATCACGGGAAAACACCAAAATTTTGTTTAACTTTTGATTAACATTTTTTAAAAAATATCTCCGAGGTGTATATTCTCATCTGCTAAAGTATGTATGTGTCAGGTATGGTACCTCTTGGGCAAATGGTCTGGCCTGTAGGGCACCGGCGCGCGAGCCTGCATGCACACATACACACACTTTACGTCTTATAAGTAACGAAGCATAATTTGCCTTCACGGCGCTCTTCCAAATGTAATACTACGGATAGAATCCTATAAATTTTTAATAGAAGAAATATTCGTTATTTGACATTTTTTTAAAATGTGATTAAGATATGGTACCGATATAGTAAAGTGTCTCTGTTTGGAATTTAGGAAGACTACTATTCACACATTTCAAATAAATGTAGTTAGGATGGGGGGGGAGGGGGGTAATATTCATTATTTGGCAAATATCAGAAAAATTATTTTCTTTTTCATTTCTAACAAATTAGAGGGAAAGATGTTCCTGTGATGCAAAAATTAGCGAAAAAGTTAAGTGATTATTTACATATTGTACTTTTGCCAGATTGATATATTGGCGAAATTTCGGTAAGTCTGGTGTTAATATGCTAACAATACACAACAAAAAGGAATTCATAGAGCCCAACCTTCTAAAATTTTCTTCAATCAAGACAAAGTGGGAGAGAAAATCATACAATAACATCGCAAAGTATCCTTAGACAATAAGGCACTTCGTATCATTTACGGTTCTTAAAACTTCGGCAGATTCTCGTTTTTTGTAGACTCTTTCGTGCTAGTAAATAATACTAATTCTCAGATTGACTTATCACACAAACGAAATTTACTAAAAAACTGCTTTAATGTTTTATTTTAAAAACTGAGATTTTATTTAGTACTTTATCTGCTTATGCTATTTATTAATATTTATAAGTGTATATAAGCTTATTCTATAAATACAAGATGCTCTATAATGTTGCTGTTGTATCTTCACAATATCATGCGGTTTTAGACGGAGAATATTGTGCAGATGAGTAGTTTCTTGCATTAATAAGGAAAGGTCTCAAAATATATTTCAAATGAATATAGTAATGTATTTTTTTCAGTGGATAATTATAAGCAAATGGAAAAGCTGAATCAGCCCTTTTATTAAATATTCTTTGATAAAAAGGAGACTATTTTTTATTATTATTAAATTTAAAGGATTTAAGTAATAATTCAGGAAGAGCCATTGATTCCCTTGCCGAAAAACTTCCGTAATTATTTCGAAATTTGATTTGCCAATAACTTTTATTTTTACGGATTTAAATGTAAAAAAAAAAGAATGAGGGTGTAAAAAAAGTTTTATATAAACCTAGTAAAGAAGGAAAGAAAAAGGTTCAGCCATTAATATCTTCACAAATGATGCTGTATTATAAATAGCAATCCAATGCATATCACTTTGAAAATAGTGAATTATTCACGAAACGTTGCTTACCATCAAATTAGAAATTTTATTTAAGTATATAATCATTCCTTTCTGGAAATAGTTTTAAATATTGAAATGGTTAAGGACTACACAACTTCCGTCCGGTATTTTAGTTGCATGTTCCATTTCCAAGCAACTTATTGTTTGGAGTACATAATAATCTGGTAATTTTTCTTTTGTATGTCAATTTTTATCTGTTACTGTTTCTATCAAATATTTTCCTCCGTTCTCCTCCAAAATCACTTACCATGATATGTTTCCTTTCGCATAATTCGTAAATTTCTCTCTTATTGCATCTCTTTGATACAAAAAATGAAAATTGCTTATTGAATTCTTAAATGTGTAAGTACAGGTTGTCCCACAGAGGACTCTTTCATCTTAAAATTAAATAACTAGGTAATTGAAATTGATAGAAAAATGAAACTAGTATTATGCTTATTATGAAAGCTGTAAAAATCTCATACAGAAGTAAAAAAATAAGAACAAATGTTGCTAACAGGTAAAGCAGTGCGTATAGAAAAATCTATAAACTGCAATTGCATGCAATTATTGCAATCACATCACAAACTCTTCAGAACATGTACCTTTTCGCAGCACGGAAATAGCGTTTAATCTAAGTCTAAATGTGTTGCATCTAGGAGTTTTCAAATGTGAGATCCATTTAACTTAAAAAGTTATTTACTTTGGCATTGAATTAGATGTAGATGGTGCACAACTTTTATACATTAACAATGAATAATATAACATCATTATTGGCAGGTATCCCATCTGCTTCAACATTTCATAACACTAAGTAAACAAAATTCTTGCTAAATTTCTTACCGTTCAGATTTAGTTTACCGTTAATGCTTCCGCACAAGTTTCAGATTCCGTTTTCCTCACTTCTTAGAGACCAAGTCTCTTGAGAAGCCATCAGACTCCTTCGGAACGATTAAAAATTTGTCTCGGTTGGTTGGTAACAGGGGACTCCTCACCGAAGAGCTATTCGGCTGAACAGACGATGATGGTGAACAGGTGAGACTACTGATGTGGAAGAAAAACTTTGTTGCTCATTCAGGATTTGGAAAGAAGTTTTTCAGTTGTTTCAATTCAATATGTTAAAAATTTGAATTGTTTCCTCGAATATCTATAGCTGAAAATCTGTGATGTAGGTCTGGAATGAAATCATTCTTTTGCACTTGATAACCTTATGGATGGATCTGATCCCCATATTGTCTAACTAAGATTATTAAACCAGATAAAGAATAATGGATATCGCCATACCTATTAACAATTTTACGAACTATCCATTTTGAGTTAGCCGCTTTGTTGATTCTGTCAGCCAAGAGATCACCAATATCAAATTTTATAATACGGAATTCGAATATCCTTTTTTATATTTTATTTTATAGCTTTGAATTTTATTCAGGCAAGTGGAAATTTATTAACATATCTCTTTTCAAGATTAACATAGCTAAACTATGAATTCTTGTAAAATTTGAAAGTTCTCGATACTGCAAAATAAATGTTTCAATTTCTGTTGCATTCTATCTTCAAAATTCATTCCAGCCGAGTTTTTAACGATTATTTTAAAGTGGTAACATAGCGTTCAGCCTGATCATTTCTAAAAAGTTTAATTGGTGCGCTAGTTTTGAATTTCATACCATTTCTCTGCAAACACATCTAGAATTTACGGAATTATCCAAAAGGCACTCAGTTGGTTTCTTAGTTGTACTTAAACGCACGGATTATCTAAGCCCTGGGAGAGCACATCAACGATTAGGAAAAATCATATGTTTGAAAATTGGACAAGAAAAATTGACATACTGGGTATTTTTATACAAAATCTTGCTGATGTGTTTAACAATTCCCCCTCAGTAAGTATTCGAAGTTCGTTGATTTATCAGAGTAAAGAACACAACAAAGCAACGGTTGTTTAATTCAGTTTGTAGCTGATCGTCTTAAAATAGAAGTTACGAAAGCCATTCGAGAGTTAGTGATTCGGGTGCGAAAAAATGGATTATCTATGAAAAGAATTAGTGCAATATATTATTGAAAGATACCGTGAGCTGAAAACATTTGAGGATAAAGATCGATTCGGAAGACTTCCTAAGTTAAATCGTTAGCATAAAAAAATATCATGCGTAAGGTGCAAAATAATCCGAAGATTAGTGCACCTCAACTGACAACTGATTTAATGGGTGATTACAACATTAAATTCACACATCAAACGGTGAGAAATGTCATTAAAAAAAGAAGGTTATAATGGGCGTGCGGCCCGCAAGAAGCCTTTTAAACTCTTCTGCAACAGAAAAAAGCACTTAGAGTTTGCAAAGAAGCAGGTAAGCAAGCCTCTATCTTTTTGGGAACCGGTCCTTTTCAGTGATGAATCAAAATTTAATATCCGTGGGTCAGATGGTCGAGTTATGGTCTGGAAGAAATCAAAGCAGCATATGTTAATTAAGAATTTATGAGGAACTGTGAAGCACAGTGGTGGTGGGATCATGTGTGTGGGGATTATAAGTGCTGCTAATGTCGAACATTTATGTTTTATAGAAGGAAATATGAATAAATACATGTTATGTTGACACTCTAAAACAAAATATTTTTTTACCAGCGCAGAAAAACTGTCTTTTGGAACTGACTTTACTTTTCAACCGGACAACGATTCTAAGCACACCTTCAAGATTTGTCAAAAGTGTTGGCTCTATCATGTTAAACAACAGCGTCATAGCCCTTCCCAATCTCCCTATTTAAACCCTATAAAACATTTATGGGAAAAAAAAGCAGTCGTTAATTAAAAAAAATATGACACAAAGAACAAGATTGAACTCAAAATTGTCATTCAGGACATTTGGAGTAATATTTTTCCAGAAACAGCAACAAATAAAATTTGTTGGTGTTATACTAAACGCTTCAGAGAAATGGAAAAGGCCGATGGAGGGCCAATCGATCATTAAATGTAATTTGGTTAGCATGGAAATGATCTTTCATGTACTATGCAAATACCGTACGGAAATTTTTGTTACTTATTAGTGGCATTTTTATTTTTTTTGTTTCTTTCAATTTACGTATTTAATTTTCTCCCTATTTTTTCCTTTATAATATTCATTAATAATGAATGAAATTGTGTTAAACCAATTTTTAGTTTTCATTACAAAGTATTTTGTGTCAAAAATTTAATTTTCATTGAGATTCATAACTGTGTATGGAAACTTTACCCACTGTATATACGACAACCTAGAATAAAGTATAACCCTATTTTTTTCTTTCTAGAATTAGATCTCAATGCAATTAAATTTCAAAGTCTCATAAAAATTGACTCAAACATTGAAAATCTTTTGATGGTCAGTAAAAAAAACTCAGGACATTTTTTTTTTCCAAATATTTTTTTTTTTTCTAAAAATATCTTTTTATCTTTTTTCAAATATTCTATTATATAAATTTTTAACAATGAGAGAAAAGTTGAACATCTGAGTAAAAAAAATTGCTAAATAATACTTAATTTTCTTCAATTAAATGTAAAATTAATTATTATGAGTTAATTATTTTGAAGTCAAATTAGAAAAATTGTACTTGCCCCTCTGTCAGATTTGCCTTGCCCTCCCAGTCGATGAACCTCTACCGCTGCTTCTGCTTTCCCTATATACCCACTATTTCCCTATATTCCCTTCTATACCTACAAAACATGAATGGATATTCCTGCATTAAATCGGTTAACCCTCTAGCTGCGCAATTCTTTAAAATCACTGTTTAGATGCGATTTTTGCAAATAAGTTCAAATATTTTTCAACGAAAGTGAACTGATACTATATGTTACACGATAATAATATAATATATTAAAAATCTGTAATCGTAAAAATAAACACTCTAAACTGCGAAAAACGCGGGATGCAACAGAAAATGGACTGATTGTCAACCCGTGGAAATCGCGGGATACGCAGCTGGAGGGTTAATAGCAAAATTTTGATTCCTTATTTGCCAACTTTAATTCTTTACACATTTCTTTGCGAAACAATGCATATCATTTTCTAAAAGAAATGTCATTCAGACAAAAATAGGTATAAGTCGTGAAATTTCAAGTATTTACAAAGTTCTGATTTCATTAGCATAAGAACTAAAATATTTTGAATATAATTGATTCAAATGTCTAAAGAAGTTTTGTTTATAATATTTACAACAAAAATTTCTGAAACAAATTTATTTATCTAACACGATAATTTAAAGGTATTTCTAGATCATTCGTACTCTTAAAAATTCTTATTTGAAATAAGTGATTAATTTGTAGACATTCATCTGCTCATGCACAGTAACATAACTCATACTTTAACAATAAACTCTTGGAGCGCTCTGTAACTTAAATAATTTTAACTCATGACGGTTGATCTTTCAAAGTACTCATTTGTATGGAAATGCGACATACGTGGAGGGGGGGGGGAATCAAAAATGTAAATCGAAAAATATAAAATTTTGCAATTAGGTTTTGCTTCCTTACAGTAAAGTGGGAGATTGATTACTTATTAAAATTACTGAATTACTGAGCGTGGAATTTCTGATTTTCTACAATATGCTATTGAAAATCATTTATGAGTTCACCCAGTAATGTAATAGTAAATTAAGCAGTTTTATAATAATTTTTTTTAAATATAGGTGGTATTGTTGGGAAGGATCTAGCAGTTGAGAGGCAGAATGGAGGAAGTTAATTAATAATTTCACAATAATATTTTTTACACTTAAGATGTATAATCATTTTATCTAGGTACTGGAAATGTGAAATAATATAATGAAAACAATGAAACAATATTTTTCAATTATTTCTTTATATTTTATTTTTGATATTTATATATTATAATTCAAAGTATGAATGTAATGATAATGTAAAAATATAATTTTTTTCAGAATTATTTTAATTTAGAAAAACGCTATAATTAAGTAACTTCACTATAATTTAAGTAATTCGTGAACATAATATAGAAAATATAGCTTTTAAGAATTAAAACATAAAATACATTTAAATGTTTGGAGTCTTTATGTTTTTAGCTTCTTCTCGTCAGCACTTGCAAATGGCTTATTATTTTTATTAATTTGAAATACCATTAATATTTTCGAGAGTAAATGTACTACAAATATCATGCTGTTTTAAAAAGCTATCGTTATTCTAATTTATTTCACGTGGACAAATAAGCGGTTCCTTAATCTAGCCTGATATACACTTCTGATGTTTCTAAATATCTAAAAGTTAATGACGATGAATATCACTCACCTCTTCATTTCCTGATGAGAGATAAAAAATGAAATTAATTTTTTTATGAGAACTAAGGCTGTGTTTTAAGGAAATAAAGTATTTCAATTACAGTTTTACTCCTCTGATGTAAAAATGTTCAAGGAATCAGTGCATCAAACTTTATTGTTTATTAATACATTATAAACAATCGAAATAACCAAATAGGCAGCAGTAATTGTTTTAGCGGCTATATTTGGCAAAATAGTTGACACGGTGATAAATCAATAAAATATCGTATTTTGCCGATTCTTTTTGGTCGGTCGTTTAAAAATCGGTCGTTTTATTTATTTATTATTTTTTTTTTTTCGTAAGAAATATATTGGTAAAAAGGGACTTCTTTTTTTATTACAGAATTGTTATAATGTGATTTTTGTCACTGGATATTGTTTAATTTATAATGTCACTATTTGGCACATTAATTTTTTTTTTAATTTCACGGAAAGATTTTTCAAAATTTTTTAAATATATATTTTTTTTAATTATATGCAACTATTCAAAACACACATTTTTTTTTTTTTGTAAAAAAATAAAAAGGCATGCACTGTAAATCACTGGGATAAGTAAATTGTGTGATTGTAAATTAGGTTTATTTAACAGTAAACTATCTGGTTTTTTTTTTTTTTTGTTGTTGTTGTTGTTGTTGTTGCAATATAATTTATTAAGCTGCGATTATTTCACTAATGAAATTTTGCCGATTGCAATTGACAAGAAATAAATATATGTGATATAGTAGCTTTTTAGCTATATTAACGGAGTTTTTCAAGTATGTGCTAAACTTGTTCAATAAATTAGTACCTAAATTTTTAGCTTCTACATTCAATATTATAAATATGAAATTGGGAATGTAATTTTTTTTTCTTCTCCGATTTTTCTTTTAGTTATTCTTGGCGATAAAAACTACATAAATGCATCTAAATTTTAAATAGACTTTCGATAAAGGTGTCTTAGTAAAATGATTATTAAAATAGTCATTCTTAGAATATTCATCTGTAAATAATTAAAAAAAAAATCTTTTTTTTCGAGGGAGGAGGGGAATATTAGGTTGCAATAACTCTGAGGGAAAATGTACTTAACGATAAGAATATTTACCTAAACATGATAAAAGGGATTTCAAATTCGAGATCTAATTGTTTTTCTATAAAATGTACTGGCTTTTAAGGCTCAATATATACATATAAATAAATGCATGGGGAATCTAATGTTTAGATAGTTCATTTTCCATAACGCGCATTTTTCATATCTTACTAAGCATTAAGTAAATGAATAAGTTTGTATATGTATATTTACAAAATGCTTACTGCAGCCTTCTTAAAAAACAATATCACCGTTCCTTTTCCGCCATCTGTATTGCACATGACCGAACAAAAGTAAATTTTTGTTCGTGCACGCGAGCTTATTCGCATCAGACTCGAAATACATTTGCATTCCCACTCGTTGTTGCAATCCATATTTAAAAATTCCTTTAGGTAGATAACTACGCTAAAAAAAAAAAGTCAAATTTTGGCGGAAATATCGAATATTTCTTTATTAATTATTCTGTATTTCTGAAAAGTTTCTTTTATTAAACCATTTGAATTTAGTTCCTACATTCATTTTGTATAGTTCCCATTATAAGAGCATGTATTCGTTCATTTAGCATTATGTGTCAACCAGGCACAATCAATTCAAAGTTGGATGCGGTGTTTGTCAAGGATGCTTTCACATTGATTGCGTTAAAAGACAACGAATGAGAAGCATCCTAAATTAATACAACAAAATCCGGCATCAGCAGAGAGAATATAACGAAAAGGAAGAATTCCTCGAAAATTATTTCATCAAAAGTTCCTCCCTTGAAGACAATGGAAACTCTAATATTTTCTTCAGTGCGCTGATGTCAAATATAAATGTTTTTTTTTTTTTCTGAATAGGACGGGTTTTATAAAAATAAATATATGATTTATCTTTCTTACATTTTCTCTTCTGCCGACATTTCTCTTGTGTATTATGCATTATTTCTTTTCTTATAATTATATTTTGTGAAAACACCGTTCACTTTCAAGAAAATTAGCTAAGAAAATTTTTATGAATTTTTAAAATTTAGTTATTTTTTTATGAAGTATTATTTTGCATATGTTATCACAATCCAACATTAGACATTGATAAATCACTGACCCCCTTTTCGATTAATTATTTTTTGTTGTTATTTACATGTTATATAAATAACAGAAATTATATGGATTTAATTTTTTGAAATATTTTATATGAAAAAAGGATGTTAAGAATCTTGTAAAAATTAGAATCAAATTTAAAGTAGTAAAAAACGTATTCCTCATCGAAGTCCGATGAAATACTTTCATGATCAGACTAAGACAAATTAAGGTAATTTAGCGATATAACTTGTGCTTCGATATATACACTAAAATCTAGAATGGAATATAACCATATTTTTCCTAGAATTAGATCTCAGTGGAATTAAATTTGAAGAATCTCTTTAAAAATAAACTCAAATATTAACAATTTTTTGATGATCAGTAAAAGAAACCAAGAGCATTTTTTTACAAATATCCTAGCAAAATTTTAACAATGAGAGAAAAACTAGTATCAGTATTTAAATAAGAGAGAAAATTAAGTGGAAGAAGAATTTTAATGAGCAATTAATACTTAATTGGCTTTAATTAAATACGAAATTAATTATTGTGAGTTATTTTGAAGCTAACACTGAGATACTGTGCCTTCCTTCCTGTCGAACTGTCTTGCCTCCCCATCGATAAACCTCTGCTGCCGTAATTGATTATCATTTATAAACGGATCTGAGAAACGTATGAATAGGTATATCATTTGTGGCGCCATCTGTTGAATTTGTTTTGTCTTTATGCATCCATATCCATGCCTGGCTTGACAAAAACTTTAATCTCATTAATATATATTGAATTGGCTTCTAATTTGAAATCGGAGTGATATAATGAACTGTGGAAACTTCACAGTCAAACAAAATACATGTAATACTCAATGTTTTTAAGATATTGTACAATATATATAATATTATATTATACAATATTATACAGGGCATCCCAGAAAGGTGGAACAATAATTTATTTTCTTAAGCACTGCAATTAGACATATACTTCTATTTTCAATGTTTTATTAAATAAGGTAGACAATTGTATGCAGACATTTAGATTCCTGTAAAGTTTGATAATAAAAGACTACAAGAATTAAATTTTTCTCTTACACTCATCTATATAAGCACCTCTACACCCTATCTATCTACCAAAATTTGCTAAAATATTAAAAGGGAAATTTATTGACATAAAACTTTCTGTTTCATGGAATCTTTGACTATATTTCGGGGATAATAGATATATCATAATATGCTATTGAAAGGGTAGAATCAGAAAATTATTATGTATTTATTAACTTTTATTCACTTAAAAAAATACATTAATTGAAGTGATTTCAAACCTTATTTAAAATAGGTACCTTCGAAACTTACATAAAGTCGTATTGTTCTTAAAAGGCATTAAGCCAAACTTCTTGAATTTACCGTCAAGATCTGCTTCATCTACAAGAAGCGATGGTTATTTACAGGAGAATGTAAACGATTCGAATTAGCTGAATATATTAATCACTATTCAGAGTGTAGAGCTGGTTGTGTGTATTTAAGCCAAGGAAAGATGCCTTCTTGTCTCTTTTCTTATTTATTTTGCACACACACACATATAACAACACATGGACGATGACTTCACATATATAAGGTAACACATAATACTATATACAATTAAAGTAGAAATTGCCGCTAACAAAGAGCGAACGAATACTTCTTTTTGCCGCTAACAAAAGAGCGAGCGGTGCCTACTTGCACCAGTTTCACACCAACTCTCAGGGAGAAGTGTTTACAAAAACAGCTTAAGTGCGCCTTCCCCACATTCCAAACATACATATGGGTTAGCGCATACTGCGCCATCTATGTTCAGTATTAATCTTTACTGTATGAATACATATACAAAGAAACAAAAATACAAATAAAGTAATTAAATAAAAACAAAATATTATAAATAATAAAATCACATAAACACAGAGTATTGATGTACAAAATGGGACATTTCTAAAATGCCACTCCACATAATAACAGAGAAGTGCCACTTATGATGAATCTCTTATATTAAAAATGGGTTTCCATAGTTCCAAAAGTGATCATTTTGACAATTGATGCTTCCATCTCGACTAAAGCGACATTTGTCTGAATAAATTAAATTTCTCGATGAAAGATTTGATTCAATTTAATGTTGGGCCCAATTACAAAATTCTAGATGTTAATCACGATCTGATTACAGTTGTTCATGAAGTCCAAGAATGTTGTACAGATGTTAGGTATTGCATGAAAGTGTTCTCATGTTGTATCGGAGTGTTGAATTCTAAATCGACTTTTTATACGCTAGCGTCAGGGTGTCTTAAAAAGTAAGCCAAAATGTCAAGTTCTGAATCATTTGCATAGCGATTCATTCTACCAGGGGAAGTAATGATCTCTAAAAAGTTCTGTAAACGCATATTTTAGAAGTATGGCAGAATTCGGAAAGTGACATCCATTGTCTGCTGCAACTGAGCTAGTATTATCATTATAAGGTGTGTTTCAAATTTTTAGAGACACCATATAAAAACATAAAATCGGAATAATTTTTACCTAGTATCTGTAAAAACTTCTTTGAAAAACATGAAAAATTAAATATAATAAAAAAATCTAAAGTAATTAAATAAATATCAATGCTAATAAAAGAAGAAAATAGAAAAAATGCCAAATTTGTGTTTCAAATTTTTAGGGACAGCTAGATGAGATGGTATATAAATTCAAGTTAAATCTTTATTATTGCTCATTTTTATTTACTACCAGTTGTTTTAATAACTTAAAAAGCTTATATTGAAAACATCCACGTTAGTACTTAATTTATGCCGAAGAAATATGGCTAAAGGTAAATGGTTATCAGATCTTGAAAAAGGCCAAATAAAAGCTTATTACAACGAAAAAAAGTCTTTGAGAAATATTGCAGCTCTCATAAAACGTTCAAAACGTGCTGTGGAAAATTATGTGAAGCAGTTAAATGGGAAATCAACTGCCATTCAAAAGCGAGGACCTAAGCCAAAGCTCGATTCACGTACCCGCAGGAGAATTATTCATCAATGTGTAAATGGAAAATCATCAGTACGAAAAGTAACAAAAGAATTGAAACTGGGATGTTCTTACACTACTGTTTGGAGGTCAATCAAGAGCAATAAAAACATGAAATATGCGAAAAAGGCTTGCAAACCACCTCTTGCCAAACAACATAAATTACAACGTTTATCCTGGGCAAAGGAATACATGCATTTCAAAGATGAGTGGATAGAAGTCATGTTCAACGACGAGAAGAAGTTTAATCTAGATGGGCCAGACGGTTGGAGATATTACGGGCATGATCTAAGAAAAGAACCAGAGATTTTCTCCAAAAGGCAAATGGGCGGTGGATCTGTTATGATTTGGGGAGCTTTTAGCTTCAATGGTACATGCGAACTGGCATTTGTGAATGAAAGAATGAATTCTGATCGATACCAAGAAATGTTACAAACACATTTACTAATTGCAGGACCTGAAATATGTGGACCAAATTGGACTTTTCAACAGGATAATGCATCTATCTACAGCTCAAAATCAACAAAAAAGTGGTTTAGAGATAACAATGTGAAAGTTATGGATTGGCCAGCTAGAAGCCCCGATCTAAACCCCATTGAAAATCTATGGGGTCTTTTGGCAAGAACAGTTTATGAAGGAGGGCGCCAATTTGATTCGAAAATGCAACTTCAACAAACAATAATGGATGCTTGGTATTCTCTGGATCCAACACTTCTTCAGAACCTAATATATTCCATGCCAAACAGAATATATGATGTCATCAGAAAAAATGGTGCTAATATTGAACGGTAAAAAAGTTTAATTTGAAATTTTGAAGCTTTTAATTCCACTGTCCCTAAAAATTTGAAACACAAAATTTGTGCTACTCTTTTGTTTAGTTATTTCAAAGTTGAAATTTATTTGTTTAATCTAAATTATCTTACAATATTTATTTTTGTTATTTATCTAACTTTTTTCAGAAATAAATGTCAAATATTTATTATTTACGCTTTTATTTTCATTTTTACTGGTGTTCCTAAAAATTTGAAACACACCTTAAATAGCATTTTAAAACGCTCCTAGTTACTAAGATATATCATTCTTTTGAAAAGCTTAACAGCAGGCATATAACTGAGAGTAAAGAATTTTATTTTCTTCTGCGACATTGCATTTCTTCTTTGAAATATCTTGAGAGTTTTTCTCAAATTTTAATTTCTTTCTTCATAAAATTGAAGCTGCAACTATCAACCAATCAAAATCAGCAACAGTATGCATGAGTAGCAAATTTCTTTTAAGTCATGATCATTGGATAATGTATTACTAATCAAATATTCACCTATGACAGTTTTTCTGTATTGAATAAATTTACATTTCTGAAATAAATATTTGAGTCTAAATTTGTGACAGATCCCTCTAAATTTAGAAATATTTGTAAATTTTGTAGGTAGAAGCGTGAAACTTTATATGTGCATAAATTAATGTCAGAAACATTTTACTAACTAGCACTTTTGCACTATAATGATCGTATAAAAATTTATTCTTTTATTATCGACCACCATAGAAGCCAAAGTGTTTCCATATAATCGCCCTCGCAATTCATTGAAAATTGTAACTGGAAGCATATGTCTAGGTGATATATAAGAAGATAAATGCTTATTCCACTTTTGGGGAGCACTTTGTATTAACTGATATATTATGCTCCTAGATATATAAATTTGGATTTTTAGGACTTTTTTTCACTGGATATGCTTACAGAAAGATCGAAAGATGCTATAAAAGAAATACTTATTCAAACTGGCTACCTTTGACAAAAAAAGAAAAAAAAAAGGTTCAAATACTTTGCTTTATAGAATTATTGATGATTAGATAAAAGTCTGACCCAATTTAAATATAATGTTATTATTATTAAATATTAAGCCCAAGTTCAACACTATAAAGAATCTATTCAAAGAAATAAGACACAACCCGCTGTGTTTTAAAAAGTTTTATCAAAATTTTTTAAATCTTCAGATAAATGAAATATTATTTTTTGATGAAATCATCGTTTGAAATAAATTCTGTTTAAATGATTTGAATAAGCCATTTTAAATATTTGGTATCATACATGTATTTAAGGCTAAATTTACAATCGTATCCATTAGTTCAATGATGGAGGGGTAGTAAACGAGCTATAGATATCCTGGGCTCTAGTCTTAAGAATATGATCATCGAAACAGATCTTTAGCGCTTTTATGTTGTTTATCTAAGCGAAAAGATTATATTTTGCCCTGGGACCATTTATCATATCTATGTCAATGATCATAGGATCCCTCAAATGAAATACTAGAGAATAAAAATCCACATATTTCACTAAACCAATAAGTTATTAAAATCGTCAATAAGGAATTTCTGTCAAATGTTTTCATCCAAGTGTTCATTTTCATTTATTGTTGAAATTGAGTTTACTGGGCAATCAAATAAGCAGTTTTGCAAGCATTTAATCAAAGAGGAGAATAAAATGTGATGGCATTTGAAATCAAAGGCTAGATCCAACAGGTGTATCAGTACTAGACCATATATTCATTCTCCCAAGAATGAATTGAAGAAATTCAATCGATGTCAAAAAATTTTCTTACGAAGTTTCTATTTTAGTGATTGAAGTGAATTACGAGTTTTCATTTTCAATGACTGCCAATTATTTCAAAAGTCGTCGATAATAATGGATCATCTCAGAGGATAAAGTTAATATATTTATAAGTAGTATTATGCATTCATTTAACTATTCGGACAATCATCATAATATATGGAGTGAGAAATCAGTAGCTTCGGATTTCCTTTCATTTCATACATGAAAACTTATTAAATGCCGTTTGAATGTATCCTTTACAGTTATTAATTTGATTTTAAAAAATAATAAAAAATCTAGTTAAATGTTGAAATACCTTAAGCTGTTGTATTATGTTAATGTGAGAAAGTTTATAGTTTAAAAAAAGTCGAAGCACTTCTGTGAAGAGACGACATTCGAAATTTTGAAAGATAGAAACGGACTTTCATTTATAAATCAAATATGAAAAATTCTTTGTCATTAACTGTTAAAAATTTCAATGCAAATAATTTTAAAAACAGTAAAAATAGAGAAAATTATTTAACTAAACAACATAAACAAGTTTTTTTATTGTAAAATAAAACACAATATTGATATCACTGTCTAATATAAATTTTGCTATATTATTAGCTATAATATTTTAGCCATGAATTCCTTATCTAACTACATGACTTAATAATTTCTTATTAATTATTACACTACAAAAATTTTCAATATAGTGTTTTAGTCACAAGTGTAAGTAATTAATCCTTATATTAAATTTATGCTTGACAAATGCTGTTGCTTTAATTCATTTCCTTTAAAAGAATCTGGCAATTTTCTGAATATATCATTAAATTATTTTAGACTACAGATTCTGCTTATAATGAAATAAACAAATAGACCATTTTCTGTTTTGAAAACAGTGCGAAACCACCACAGAATTTCGGTGTCGGAAGGGAGGTTAAATTATATGACATTGATATATAAAATTTGATAAAAAGAAAAGCACCAGATCATATCATTTTGTTTCTAAACAAATGAGGCTTGAAAGACCAGTAGATGCAGGTATGAAGGCAATTTTTTCATACTAAGTTAAATTTTTCGTGAAGCTTGACAGTTCTCAAGTAGAAATAATCTAGATTTATGACCCTCCAAACAACTCACAGATATTACAATGGAATCAGCCTGTATCCCTGAGGCCAATAAAAGGGAGGCAGATCCATAGGCGGATTTCGACAATACGAGACAACAACCTCAAAATTAATTTAAATTCTATCCAGTGTCGCAAATTCGACCTGAGCTTAGCATTACAATGTGCATCGAATAGAGTTTGAGTCGGATCCACAGTCTCCATGCATGAGATGAGTCCTTTTGAGATTGTGTAAAAAATCGTCAATGGGCCCCCAGTCATGTCGAAGTTACACTGACAGTTTTTTTTTTTCAATGACGTAGTTCGTCATTAATGCCCACTACACGATATACCATCACCTAGAAGTACTGTTAGGAGTTCTGTATTGCCTTCATAACACTGTGAAGAAGCAAAAAAACTCGGAAAAATTTGGGCAGCGAGCAGTTAGCAGTTCCATCATGAAAACGCATTATTCTATTCGATATTCATTATTCATTCGTTTCTTGGTCAAGCACAGCATACCTGTTCTTCGTTGGGTTTTCTAGTCTCCCAATATAGTTCCAAGCGATTTTTGACGTTTCTCCAAACTAAAAATATCCTTGAAAGTGCAGATATCAATTAGAGATCACATAAAAGAAGATTAGTTAGCTGCACGCTTTTAGAAAACACGTCTTTCAGCTTTTTCTTCCGACATTGACAGGTTTATATCCTGTCGATACTGCTTCGTTCAATGGTGGCGGAGTGGTCGGCTGTACACTAGAAGAAGTGTGTAACAACCGAGGGCAACTACTTTGAAAAGATTAGTGTAAGACTGCTATATCTCAATACTGGTATTTTTTATAAATAAAGGTCAGATAATTTTTGATGAAACCTCATATGTTGAATAAGAATATTTAAATAGCGCTGATGCATCCAAAATAATTCAAGGAAATCCCAATTATTATTTTTTAGATTTCCACTTTATATAAAACTAGCTTGTAAACTCTTTAACTATTTTTTTCGAGGCATTTTCTTTACTTTTTTTATAATTTGAAATTTTTGCTATTTTACGTCACGTTCAGTAAACACTGAGTATTTCCAAAACTGTGAAATATTTGCTTATTATTTAGAATTAATATATCATATTTAATGGTATATCACTGGTATATCATGCTAGCTAGTTTCTAATTTCACTGGTATATCATGCTAGTGACTAATGAAAACAGTTAAAATTATTGAATTTTTGTGTTGGAATTTCATAATTTATGCCTTTGTCTTATAATTAAATTCATGGTCTATTCAAACAATTTTTTGAGACTTGCAATTTAACAATATTTTAAACATATAAAAAAACATTTTAACTGACTATGAACGATTAATAAAATTACCAGAAATCATACATTTAATTTATTTTGAAAAAAAGTGACAACATTTCGGAATGATTTATAATTTGGTTTTAATCTTCAATTTTAAAGTCTATTGGGAAAGAATTTCGGACCATATACTTTCGTACACTAGTCTAAGCCTCTAAATTTAAATAACTTATTCTAAATTTGAAATAATAGAAAAAAGGTATACATTTTATCTTTGACTCTAGATCTTCAGAAGAAAAAGACGAAAAGAAAAGATACATAGATTATATTGGTACGAATATTTCATATTAAATACAATATATTTTTATTTATTCATCCACTCTGTATCGTAGTACGATATTTAGTATCAAATTAATTCATTTTTAGGATGACATATACGTGATCTGAAAGTTATTTATTCAATAGTTATTATCAAAGAAACTTTGCAAAGAAAAAGGCAAAAGAATTTTCTTCTATGCAACAATTCTTTAATTTTTTGGAGAAAACTTAAATTCAAGAATTTAAGATATAAATTTACGTTATAAAATTCAGAACATCTTAATTATCAATAAAGGTTATTAAACATATTGCAGAAATTAAATTACAATTTCTGTAAAACACATTTGTTATTTTAAATATAATTGAAATTAATATGCGAAATTACATTAAAGCTTAATGATTGATAAATCTAAATGTAAAAGTACATATTAGTGATATTTGTAGATTGCTTCTATAATTTCAGAACCAAGGGCCTTCAACAAACTTAATTCTCTCTTCTTTAAAGCATGCATCTTATATCATTAATGATATGTTGAGGCTGTGTAAAAGTTTTCTAGTTGTTATTCCCTATGTTATATAAGTTATGTTGTGTTATGTTCAGTCGTCATAGATCTAGAAATCCTTCCGACAGTTGAAGGATGATTTGATCTTATTTTAGGAAGATTCCTATAGGAAGACTATCTATTGCAATGATTCTTATGATACGACTTTGGGAAAAATTCTGCAATTCTTCAGAGATATGGTCTCTAGAATCAAAACCACCTCAAAAGTTTATATTATATATATATTTATATATTCAAAAAATTTTACTGTTTTCATTAGTCACTAGCATGATATACTAGAGAAATTAGAAAAAATAAGTATGATATATATAATATATATGCTTTGTCCATGTTATCTTGTGAACAAAATAACTAGAGTAATTTTTTTCGAATTTTAAACTGTCTGGGAATATATTATAAGAAATGTAAATACCTCGGATTTGTTCGTAGATGGGCATATAACTCAAAATGGGTGGAAATGGTGGGGGTTTAAATTTCCATTTTGCTATAACTTCCTTAATATTGAAGTGTCTCGACATTTATCAAATTTCGAACCAAATCTGTCAATGGGTTGACTGTTTGACAGCCTACTTATTTTCATGCCTGTAAACGTGACAACTTAAAAACAAAATCATTTACAGAAAAGAAATTTAGCATGTTTTCGTGATACTAAAATTGTAGTTCAGTCAAATTTTAGTTTCAGTTTTTCAACAAAAAAATTTCCAAAAGGTATACTCCGTTTTCTTCATTATACTACTGGTATTGAATTTTATACATCTTTCGTACATCTGGGAATATTTCGGTGTACGAAGGTACCTTGTAACATAGCATAATTTAGCATTTTCGCATACAATAACGAGTTGGACTTGCGCATCGAATTACAGAATTTTAAATTTTAAATCTACAATTAAGCGACAGTATAAAGTCATTTAAAATGCAAAATTCACTTCAAAATCTTAAAAGCCCTAATTGTATTGTATTAATTAAAATATTAATAAATGTCCCAAATAGGACTTTTGTAATTGCAGTTATGTCCACTTGAAACTCATATAGACAATCAAATCCTTTCAATGAATGGATTTTGTTCAAAGTTAGATATAAATATGCAAATTTTGTGTTAAGGCCAGGCACAAAATTCCAGCTATTTTTGTGTTATTATAATCATAGAGCGACAGACAGACTATAATTCTAAAAATTCTATACTTCTTCTGTAACCCAATTAGGAAGTTAATTAAATACGTGGTTCAAGAGCTTAATAGAGTGAAAAAACTGACGAACTGAAATTGACTTTTTGGATTAATACAATATCAAAACCTAGAAATATTGTTTTGAGTAATTTTTTGGTACTAAATTTCAAAGAAAGAATTTTCTAAGAATGTTTCAAAAATCAAAGAGTTAGATGAATTACATATTTGGTTTATGTTATGTTAATAAAAAGAAGGTCTCTTATTTAATCGCAATAATATGTCAACAAAAGAACAGAAAAACTATTTTTAGCGTAACAGGTATCAAAGATTCTCCCTTTCTGGGTGAACCCAAAACGATCGATAATGGTTTCCTGGAATAAATTCTGACGTGGGTTTGAAATTCAGCGATCCGTTTGTAAACACGATAATTCAAAAACACACCGATTTAGATAAATAGAGGTTAGAATGCGAGCCCGTTAAAGTTGGAGACAATTTATACGTCAGCTACATTAAGGAAAAATTTGGTATAGAATTTTGCAAAGAATTTTATTTTATTTTATTTCTGATTATATTTTACTAAATGTATATGATGAATGTTGTGACACATTAGGACGAGAATTTTAGTTTTTTTTTTCTTTGATTGAAAATAAATCAAAAGAAGGAATTACTGAAGAAATGAAATGCAAATGTTAAGATATTGATTGAAATAAAGTAACACTGAAATAAATATAGCAGATATTTTTAATTTTTTTCCTTCTGTAGCAAAAATTTTCAATCTCATACTATTTCTTTAATCGTACATCGTAGGAAATTAATTTTATTACAATTTTGTTTATCATATATGCGAAAAATTCTATTGGTTTGTATTACTTAAAAATAAAGCTCTTTGTCAATATTTTTTTCGCAAGAATGCTTATTATTTTAGAATTTTTATGGTTGAAATCTAAGTGAATATTATATTGTTTATTGATTTTGCGACAAGTTATGAAAGAATTGTAGTACTAAATCAGTTTTTCTGATATGTGAATGGCAGCAGTGTCATTTAAAGTAAACAATGCTTAAACAGCTTTATTTTTGTAAGGATTCTAATCTTCTTATGTGAGAGATATCAGCTTAATTTCTTAAGAGATGGATGTAGGGTTTCCATGTCGAATCAATTTATATTTACGTTATAGGAATAAATACACTTGCTTAACTTATTTTTGGCCGAATTCTACTTTAATAAATCTTTTTGTAAAAAGAAAAATGCATATTCATGCTTGTATTATATTATTTCTTTTCTTTTGATTTACTATGAAGTACCGGGTGCGGCATAAATTCGTGCAAACTTCAAAAAATCATAATAAAAAAAAGTAATGCTCGAAAAAAATTTCGGTTTGCGGGAATATGTTCAGAGAGCCTTTGGATTTCATTATTTCCATTAAAAAATGTATTTAAAAATGACCGATAGATGGCGCTCACATGGTCATACCGAGACGGTTTATGCAAATCAGGAAAACAAAGCACAGTAACATTATAGTACATTTTATTTTAAAGCAAAAGATGCTCAACATGACCGCCACCACAAGGTATGAAGCAAGTGAGGCGCGTAACTACGCCTATTACAGCTGCGTGTAACATGTCGACATCGATGCCACTAACGGCCAATTAAATGACATCTTTCAGTTCCATCAAAGTGGCAGGAGAGCCCCGGTAGACACGGGATTTCAGGTATCACCACAACCAAAAGTCCACTGGTGAAAGATCTGGCGATCGTGAGGGCCACTCATTCTTACATCCTCTGCTTATCACTCTGTCCTCAGTGAATGTGCCTAGGAGGAACATCTTAACGGAACTAGCAACGTGAGGCGGGGCACCATCCTGCATGAAGGTGACGGAAGATAACGCACGTCTTTGCTGCAAAGCAGGCATAACGTGGTCTCATGAAAGCCTAAGATAGCGTTTTGCAGTGACGGAACAGGTTTTCCAACCGGATACAGGACAACGCTCTTCAAAAAAGAAAGGGCCTAGAATGAAGGACGCAGTGAAACCGCACCAAACAGTCACATGTGGAGAATGTAGTGGTTTGGTCGTGTACGCACGAGGGTTTGATGCTGCCCAGATACGACTGTTTTGCGTATTGACGTCACCATGCAATGAAAAGTGGGCTCCATCTGTCCACATTATGTTCAGTAACCATTGTGGGTCACGTTCCATTAGTGCGAGCACCCATGTTGCAAAGGCTTGTCTTTTCTCGCAATCTGCTGGCAACAACTGGTGAAATGCCTCTACCTTTCAGCAATTCCTATTATTTTACCTGCTTCACGTGCACTGGAACTTCCCGTTGAAGTTTCGGCTGCCACATTTCTTATGACCCTTTGGACAACAGGGACGCGGTCAGCGCTGACGGATGGTCTGCCACTTCGTGGACGATCCTCTAATCTTCCCGTTTCCTCAAAACGGCGAACTAAATTCAATATCTCATTCAATGAAATTGGGTTTTTCTTCGCCTTAATTCCTTTCACCGTCGGTAACTGTCGCAATGCTTTAGTCGTGGATTCACCGTTCTTATAGAACAGTTTAACCACTAATGCTCGATCCGGTAGCGATAGCATGCTACTGGCGGAGAATGACAGATCCATTTCCAGCCTTGTGTTTTATAGCTATACTGATTTGCATAAACAGTCTCGGTATGATGTGTGAGCGCCATCTATCGATCATTTTTTTAAATACATTCTTTAATGGAAATAACAAAATCCAAAGGCTCTCAGAACATATTCCCGCAAACCGTAATTTTTTTCGAGAATTGCTTTTTTTATTATGATTTTTTGAAGTTTGCACGAATTTATGCCGTACCCAATATTTTAAAGAAACTAAAGATTTAAATAGAAATTTTACATGCCATAACGAAAAATTCTGCTGAAATGGCAAACTTTTTTTTTAATCGTTTTCGATTGCTGCTTTCCATAGGCTAGCTACAATCGTATTAAACATTTCTTCATTATTCTAACCATGACTTTTTAACTAGACATATTTTCATTTAAAAAAATGAAATTTCTTCATATTTCTTATAATTTTGTTTTATTTCATATTTTTTTAAACTAAGAATGACGAATGATATAACTACATTATTGCTTAAATTTGCAATAATTTACTTATTGGGAGGGGGCACTGCGCATTCTGGGAAAACCGAAAAGTAAGTATCATGTAGAAGTGTTTTTGTTTTAATATTTATAATGCTTAAACACTAAAATTCAAATTCTGTACATTATCTTATATCGCATTTATTTTACTTCAACCATTTTACAGTAAAATACATAGAGATTATAGTTGGAATAAATTTCTCTATGAATCGTTCTATTGTTTTCGCCTAAAATTTACACCAATTTGCATCACGTGCAAAGTCTTCAGTTCATTAACTGAGTTTTAACAAGAGGTAATGAAAAAGTTTGAAAATGGTTTCAGCAGTAAATAACTACAAAAGAATTACTTTGTGAATCGTATGCAGAAAACCTTAAAAGATTAATAAATATTCATTGAAGTACAATCAACCTGATACACAATGGTTGTGCACAGGAAGTTTGAATGAGTAATGTTACTGAGCTTAAAATTCAACAGAACATTTTTATAGACGGAGTGCGTTTTTACAGTTAAAAATATAAATGTTAGAAAACAAAATTTATCACAGGACTAAATTTTGAATACTTTTAGAAATATCAAGTTCCGTAACTATGCATTTTAATAATCAACTTTCCCTTTATAAATTTATATTTTGCTTTACCGCATGCTTGTAAGATTTATATTACTCCTCTATTAAATTTGCTAAGGAACTTTATATCAACTCTTTGTAATGATAGAAACCATTTATCATTGTAAGTCGGAATAATAGTATTGTGTAAAAGACAATATACAAAGTTAAAGGCGAACAAAGCTTTTCACTTGGAAAATTACCTTGAAACAAATACCGTAAATGAAAGCGTGCAACTGAGGAGAAAAGGCAGTCATAATCCATAAAATTCTGAGAGTATGTAAAAAAATTTTTTAGCTAGGAAGTTGAATGTCAAATTCGAACAAGAATTTTGGAAAATCCATGCACCGTTTTTGTAATATTTTGCTGAACTTCTGATCGTATCTGTCGGAAGATTGCTCATATCGGGACAACAGCTTGCTGAGGGTAACAGTGATGTAAATTCATATGAGAGTGATTTTGACATGCGTACTTTAAAGTTAAAAGCATACATTTCAATCATTCATTTACATTTCAAAAAACAAAAAGTGAGAAAGTAATTCTTTGTTTTATGTTAATTCTTACTAATTTAGATATAAGTAAAGAAAAAGCAGGGCTTATTAAACTGCGAGTTAAACCTTTAAAGAACCGTTTAAATGATGTATGCACGTGTGAAAAGATTCACAATCAGCGATTCTGTTAAATTCTTAAATATTAATCAGTAAAATTTAATTCAAAAATCAATCTTGTTTTAAAATATTGTATTACAATTATACATACCAATGGCATTTAAATGAGCGAAAACTCTTGTTTACTGTCTTGTATAAAAGTATACTTTGGCTCACATTTTATTATTTACTTATTTATTTACTTTCTTTTTCATGAATACGGACACGGGATATTTTACCAGTTGAAACGGGGTTAAGAATGAAAAAACTCTAAGAACACACGAAGCAACGAAATTTTTTAAAAAATAAGAAAAATATTAATTTGTGTTTCTTTATAATCTATTTTTTATTTAACATTTTAAATATCCCGAAATGTCCTTGTGAAAGATTTAGTGAGGCCGAAAAAGCAGTTTTTCCCGATTTGATAGATACCAATTAAATGCTATATCTGATAGATGATTGAAAATTAACCGCATTACATTATATAACATCTTGTTCTATCCGCCCTTCAAAATGAATTTCTCTTCAAAGTGCTTTCCATTCAGTGTTACATCAATAAATAATGTGACCAATTAGACTATTAGATCTTTTCTAATGTCCATTACAGGTTAAAGCCCGTACCCATTTTTAGAAAAATGCTTGATACTTTGAAGAAAGTCTTTTTATGCCACGGATTGAAATTATTTAAATTAATTCTCCATTTTCTCGGAAATTCAGCATTCGAAACAAAATAGCTAATTTGGGCGGTCTCGTGATCTTATTATGAAATGTTAAAAAATAATAAAGATGGTAATTATTACATTGGCATAGTTTATAGCTCTATTCCTTTAAAAATTGCTCTAATTTACATTTTGTATAGAAAATATTTATTATAAGATATAATTTAAAATTGAACTGATAAGGTCTTGTGTAAAAAAATACTTCTTATAATTAACAATTAGAAAGAGTTATTGTTAAATATCAATCAGAAAAGAATTCCCAAAAATGCCTTAAAATGAAATGAATTTCAAAAATCCATTGCTAGTGTTCATACTTGAAGTGAGCAAACATGATGAATGCCTATATCCATACTATCATTCTTGCAATCAAGGCATATCAAATACGTCTCGCATGCTTTAATCATTTGGATGAATGTCTTTAGTCAAGTCTTTTGTTTCTAGTTCAGAAATAAGTTATTATAAATAAATAGCGTCCTCTTAGAAGACCGTTTTTTTTCTTTCTCATAAAAATTTGGGAATGTGTTACTCATGCAATGAAGAAATTTAACTTAAATGTTAAATATGTAGGCATTCTTTGAAGGAAATTTTTTTTTATATGTTTGTCTAAAAATGTGACATTTTGAGCAAGAGAAAGAGAAAAAAAGCATTATTGTGTTTCTTAAATTTCTTTCCAAGGATCTGTGAAGGCGTTTTCATTTAGATATGAGAACTTGTTTAAATCACGTTGCTGTAGTATTTATTTCACTCAAAGTTTCATCATCTAATAAGAGTCTTCCATTCTGAAAACTTTATTGGCTGGTTAAAAAAATTGAACTGCTAAAAAAAACTAAGATTAATTGAATGATCGACGAAATTTAATTTATAATAAATATTTCAAATTTCAGATATACTCAAATAATGTATTATTTCATTTAAACTCAAATTCATTCTCCCTTTTCCTTTTTAATAATGCAGTGGAACCCCCACAATAATAATTTTTCAAGAATTTTAGATTTTCAACAGAAAATTCCTTTATGTCGAATAAAACTTTTCGCATAAACAATAATGCATACAGAACAAAATCATAAAGCAGCTATTGATTTCTTTCGTGAGAAAGAATACAAATTAAATTTTTAAAAATCTCACCAATTTTTACTGCGACTGTAATAAGAACTTTCAGAAAACCCGAAGTTGTTTATAAAGAAGCAATAAGCATCTGCCAGTGAATCGTACGCTAATTTTAGCTTCTACTCTACTAATTCCTTTCCTAGCTCAGGCAGATATTTTTTTTAAATTCAGTTTATCTTTACAATTTTTGTGGTAAGTATGACCTCTAAACGGAAATTTTAGAAGTGCGAAAGAGTTCAGTTTAATAATAATAATAAAAAAAAAATGTAGAAAGAGGAATGAAAAATATAGACCTTTTTAAAAAGTATGAAATTTCGACAAATACGTATTCAAAATTATTGAAAAGCCTTTATTTCTGTTATCTAAGCTTTCAAAAAATGTATTTTTTTGCTAGCTTAATTCTTACTAAGTATTCTTAGATCTTAAAAAATTAATCTTTTAGTAAGAAAATAATTTTTTAGTTAATAAATAAAATTTAATTAATAATAAAAATTAATTTTTTAGTAAGAAAATGAAATGTTGAATATTTTACTGTACGCATTTCTGTACATGAAAATTTTTGTTTTTCAAAATTTCTATACACCGAATTTTTTGATAGGAATCACCAGGATTTTTGTACAGAGGCTTGGCTATATTTATAATAGGAGTTCCACAGAAATGTATAAATATGAAAATAAACTCCCCTTCTACTGAAAAGTTTCATAAATTTTTAGAAATCTTATTTAAATGTATTAGAATCCTTTCAGTTTCTTAGTTTGATTGTAAAAACATATGGTAAGGCATCAATTATTCTAATATGTATTTCTAGTTTGTGCAGTTAATACATGTAAATATCTGTGACTTAAAGCATACATTTTTTTAGATCTTTCTTGGTTTATATAAGAAAAGCAACTTTATTAAAATAACTTTCCCTTCGTTTTTGCAGTTTTAAAAGATTAGTTTTTATTTTAAATAATTGATTTTAATGTTAATAAAATAATGCACACAGCATACGATGTCTTTGCTGTATGAAATAAGTCGCAAACCACCAAGTAAGATGTTCATGTGCAAATTAATGCTGGTGCCAATGAATGAAACTCTGGAGCTTTTAACAACAACAACAAAAAAAGTACAATTTCGATATTTTCAACGTTTTTCTGATTCAGTTTTTGATTTCAACAATGTCTGGATCTTCTATCAAATGAATCAGCTAAAATTGTACTCTACATTTAGAAAATACTTAAAAGCGTTTGAAATAATGCATGAACTCGATACTGATCAAATATAGAATGTCTAAACTTTTTAGAACTCGAATTTCGCACGATTTTCTAAGCACAATATCACGCAATAAATCTCTTCCACATCAGATTAAAGCATTCCTTATTAAGTAACTATCGATAGCTGCGAAAGTACATAGCAACTTCCACAAACTATGGAAACTTACTTATTACTCCTTTTAAATTCATCGATTTCAGAAAAGGATGATAAATTGCATGTTAAATTATGATTTGTAAATTGATCTGCTTAAAAAATTTCACCGAAAGTAATGCTTTCTAACAGTGGGATAGAAAATCCAGTGCATTTTTTCCGTTTGAAGCTTATTATTTCGTCAAGAATTGAAGTTTTCAGCATTTATTCATCGTATTAATCAATTTTTCGGGATTTTTTTTAAAAAGAACTAATAAGAAAACCAATGTTTATTAAAATAAAGAGACCAAACTTTAAAACACAAGAATTATAATCGCTTATTTTGTTTCAAAAGTTAAACAAGCTTAAAATATCTCAACTTAATTTCATCTCAGCTAAGATTAAATGAAATAATTTGAAAGCCTCACCAGGAAAAAAATACTTCTGTTGGATGAACTGCTGATCTTTCCCTACCTTGTTTAGTATAATTATGAATTGATCGAAAATTTATAGATTATTTGGATTTCATTTAAAATATTATACAAATCAACTTAAATGTGAAATACTGTAATAGAGTGACAACTCGACCGTGTTCAAAATGAAAAAAAAAAGAAAAAAAAAATGAAAAAAAAAAGGAAATATAATAGTTTCATAATCAAAAATTCGAGCCTTACTTTTCCATTTAACATGAAAGTAACGGCTTGCTTCTCAAACGATATAGAAGTTACATATGAGAATGAACTTGAAGGATATAGCTTAAATAGCATTCATAGATAGTTAATTTAAAAATTTAATTTTCGGAAAGAAAGTTCCTTGTCAGTTAAATAAAATGTAAGTAATTCATTTCATGGTTAAAAATATACTCAAGTTGCACTTTTTAATAACAAAATAAAAAATCATTCCTTTATCCAGTTAAAATTAATCATATGCTTAAAATATTATCTGATGGCTACGCAATACTCGTAATAAAAATTTATTATGGTCTTTTGAAAATAAGGCAATCTTCCTTTTTAAAAAATATTCTTAGCAATGTTTGGGTCTTTTAAAATGAACCAGTTAAAATTGTATTCTACATTTAGAAAGTATTTAAAAGTATTTGAAATACATGCACGAACTCGATACTGATCAAATACAAATTCCGTTATTTTCCGGACACGATTCTGATATATAAATAGAAATCATCAGTGTTAGTAACCTTTGAACTTCAAGTAGTTGCCCCTTTGATAGATTCTCATGTTTCAGACACTAAGAGACTGAAGATCTTGAAAGCGGCAGTACTCGTCTAAGTAACCGGTAACTCGGGTTATTCCATTGACCTCATTCCTACGCCTTAGCGCCAACTTAGTCATAATCACGAATGGGGCGCCAGCCACCTACAATTTCATTTTTTATCGTAGTCTGTATCGATGTGGGACAGAAAACTTTGAAAGAAAAGACATTGTTTTGCTTTCATCAGACCAATGGTCGGACAAAGGAATAACCAAGTACAGTTACTAGCATTAAAAAATTCATCTGATTGAAGACCAAAATAGAAAGTTTTAACTCGGAATAAAAATCGATTCGTCGGGAAACAAAACTGAACTTAAAAAAAAAAAAAAAGGTTTTATGAATTTTCTCATAAAAAGAGAAAAATGCATAATATAATGAAATGGAAATAATTAGTTTTCTAAAACAAGTTCGCAATTTTGTTTTCTAAATGAATTTATTCATATCGAATCAGGAATTGATTTTCCTCACATTTTACATTAAATTCATAACTTTTACTCACTTATTTGAATTATTAACAGTTCATCAAAAATTAATTTATCTTTATGTTGCATTTCATGACATGGGGACAAGATGTAATTTATAAAAAAACATATTTCTAGTTTTCAATAATTTTTTCTAGGTATTTTCTATTGAATTGTCAATTAAAACAAGTATATATTTTTTAAAAAATGTTACAAATTTGGTTTTCCTTTTATGTTTTTGGTTAAAATGCATATAAGTTAGGACAATGCAACTTCACAGTTTCAATAAACTATATAAGATGCTAATATCAATTAAATTTATTTACTATAATTAACGACATTAATATCGATATATATCTTTATTTATTATGAAGATATATTACTTTGCTTATCATTCATTCAATATTTTGAAACTTTATAAGAATAAAAAAAAATTAAAACTAATCAAAAAACATTACTTTCAATATACACCATAATAATTCTGTAAACAGTTTAATATTCAGTGCCATTGGAGGAAATAATCAAATTTATTTTTAATCAACTAATTACTAATATCAAGACATCTCCATGAATTGCTAACGCATGAAACAGAAATGAATCAGCTTGGAAGGTGAAGAACGTGAATGATATAACTCATGTAAAGCAGGTTATTGTAATCCATATTGCACAAAATGCTAAGCTAGATTTTTGGAGTGCTTTAAATAGTGAAGACATACCTAGCAGTCTGATTCACGGATGAGTTGTAATTCTTGATAACCTCTATGCATCTTCTTCACACCGTCCGAAATAAATGACATACAGATGGAACACGATTCGACATAATTTGTTTTAAGCATTGTTTTGAAAGAAAAGGGCAACAGTTCATAGCAAAAGGGGATGGTAAGCCGGTATAAGATGTGGCTATAAATTTGAAGCTGTCTTGAAAAGTTTAGTTATACTTTAATTCTATATTGCAGTTTGTTCAATTTTTTTAGCCTATCGTGTAAATAATATACACAAGATAAAGAAACACAGAAAAATAATTTTTTTATCCAGCTCATTAAAGCTTGGTTTGATATAGAAATTGTTTGATCAAGGATTCTTTATTATTAAAAATTCCCTACACCAAACCAAAAATGTCTCAAGCCATTTTATTAATTTATTATTAAATTACTAAAAATTAATTTAAGGCATAAAAGTCAGCAATTGTCGTTTCATATTTCATTTAACAAAGGATATATGTTATAAATTACGTGCAAAATGCATCATTTATTAAAGATATTTAAGTGCTAAAATATTAAAGAAAAATTAAGATGAAAATTTAATGTAAGTGTATTGATATGATATAGGATTGATTTAAGGTTTCAGAAAATGCTTTGATTATTCTTTAAGTAATCGTCAAGAAACAAAATTAACCCTATATTGAGCAGATATGCATATTTATACCACATTTTTGCCATTTTTTAGTTACTCCGAATCATTTAAAGATCAGGAAACAAAATTGCGTTTTAATTTTGTTATTCAGTTAAAGATTTTAATGGAACTGAAATGGAATGGTTAAATTTTAGATAAAACGGTAAAAAAATTTTTATCTCATTAATTCAACTAAAAATTTCAGTTAAATTTCCTTATTTTTACTCTTTTAACACATTTTATGTCAATTTAAATAATTTTGACTGAAAAATGAAACATCCTAAAATGTAAAATTAAACCTGCATTTTAAAAGTGTAAATGATTTCGTTATCATTTATTGTTGCACAAATCCATTTTGACTCGAAAACTCAAGAATTAACTATCAAGGAAATACGTTTCCCACTTAGCGTAAATTAAAAAATTAATGTTATTAATTAAATAAAAATGAAAAATAATTTAAAGTGAATTAAAACAATTAATAAATATATCATTTTATTAATTAAAAATAACAAAATACATATTTCTTAAATAAATTTTTAAAAGCAATCGATATTTGCGAATTCGCACAATAAATGAAACATTGCGTTAAATAGACTTTTCGCAACTGATCAACCGGAAAAAATATCAATCATAAATCATGCGGGATTTGCATTTGTTAAAATCCGCTGCATTAATCAGTCAGTAAGTCTTAAATAAGATTCTGGTTGCTTGCGACATTAGTAGTTTTTTTTTTTTACCTAGATTCTGGAATTAAAAAAACTTGATTCTTCTTTATTGGCTTTTGAATTCAGAAAATATAAATAGTTCATATTTATCTGAAATCTTACTCATTTTAAACGCCAGTTGATTCAGTGTTATCTTAAGATTAAAGAAAAAAATCTTTATTTTTTTAATGACAGATAAGTGTAAATTTAATAGTAGTGCTTAAGGATTTTTATCTGAATATCAAATAAAACTTTTAAATAATTTTTAAATAAGCAAAAATAAAGATCCATCTCCCAACAAATAAAAGATTACAACACATTATATGATTTAGTTTGTAAAACTGATTCTATTGGTATTACTAAATCATTTTTTTGGAAAGGCAGATATTTTATATTCTGATTACAGCAAACAGCAAGTGTTTGAAAATAAATTCATCAATGCAGTAAGAGTTTATTACATACAGTTTTAGAAAAAAAATTATATTATTTAAAAAAAATTTTAAAAATTCCATTACGATTATTTTTTTTGCTTATTTTGTTCTGAGAATTATATCCATAGGTGAATTATTAGCTTTGAAACTGGGTAATAAAATCAGCGTTTTCTTTTTCGCTTTCAGTATGTCATATGCAAAATATTTCCAATAATCTTTTCAATGATTGAATAACTACATTTGAATGGGTTTTTTTTTTCATTTCATAAATCAGTCAAAGTTAGCCTTTCTTCTAGAGGAAAAAGAAAACAGTGTATAAATTTAATAAAAAACTGTTTTTAAAAACACACTTTTTTTAATGTACTAAGGCATGGAATTTATTTTAATTATTTTTTAGTTTTTAATTTATAATCCATTATCATTTAACTTTATGAAATCTTAAATCAATTTATTTCATTAATTCACTACCAAATAGGGTCATTAGAAGAAATTAAAATTTAATTAAATAAATCTTGTAATTCTTAATTATTTAAAATTGGTAAAATAATATATTGTCATCGGGAATACATAAATGCACAAAATTTCAAAAATCATAATAAATACTCTCTTTTCTAATAAGAAAATCAGTGCAAAATTGATTACAAATTTCCATCTTTACAGGCATGAAGTAGGTTAAGCAAATGTGCATAGTAAAAACAAGAACACTATTTTATTTTATATTTCCAAGATCATTTTTTCATGTTACTTTATTTATTGAATCAATCAGTTTTTGAAACAAAACAAAGAACTGTTACTTTCATGATATCATATTTTGTAACAAAAAGCTTTTATAGTACCCGGCTGAGGCAATGAACCCTTTTAATTTTCAATTTCACCCAATTGTTTAACACTAAACATATATATATGCATCCATTAAAGGTCATTTAAATGCATCGGAGTGTAAAGACTTAAAGCAAACATTTTTTTAAAAATATTCATTAGCATTTAATATATTATCTAAAGTAATTATTTCATTATTATTCAAACCAGAAAGGATTATAACTGAAATAAAATTCTGCATGTCGTTTTTAGAAAATTAATAAAAATTGTGCTGTTTTTTTTATTTATTTTCTTTATCGGAACATCTGTTATCCGATATGACAAATTAGATTGGGTCGCCCTGATTTCTTTTCAAATAATCACATTTTGGATAAAATAATCATTTTTACCATTGTCCATCGAATTGAATATTAAAAGAGGAAAACATTCAGAATGGTCAAAAACCTTGGAAACCGAATGGGATTCGATGTTTTTTTATTTGACATTCAATTTTGAAGCAACACTTTGGGTAATTGGGAACGGACAGAAAAAATACATAGCCTAACACTCCACTCTCCTATCATCTATTCCACGTCACCATTGAATTAGAATTTATTTAAAAGCAACTAATAAGAAAACAAATGTTTATTAAAATAAAGAGACCAAACATTAAAACGCAAGAATTATAATCGCTTATTTTGTTTCAAAAGTTAAACAAGCTTAAAATATCTCAACTTAATTTCATCTCAGCTAAGATTAAATGAAATAATTTGAAAGCCTCACCAGGAAAAAAATACTTCTGTTCGATGAATTGCTGATAAGTGGCCTTCTAGGTTGAGCATAGTTTGAAGAATATAAATCGATGGAAGAAAGTTATGGGTTTTATCTTCTGGTTCTATTCAAAAACTGGTAGACAAATCGGAAGTTTAGCAATGCTTTTTCGCTACGGCCGGATTGGATGATGGAGACTTTTCTGGTTTTCTCACAAATGAGACACAGATATGGACCAATTTCTTCTGAAAAGACTCCAGGAGGGTCATTTACTTCCATGGAGTTAATTCAGATTTGACATCCAATGAAATCTAAGCATTCCAATACATTTTAACTAGCAAAAGATGCTAAATTTCCTCATTATCACGAGTTCTTCTCATTATCACAGGAACTTTGTTAAAGATGCTAAACTAAGTAGAATTAGAACTGTAACACGGAATCAAATGTATTTTTCTACTCTATTGCCTAAGTTATTACAAAAGACGTATCTTAATCTTTTACCTATAATTTTCCGGTGAACGTCATTAAAGTACTACGCATAAATACCACTCATTTTATAGCCAAAATTTGTGTTTATTTGCAAGCGTAGCATTAAAAATACTCTGAATTTTTAGAGAAAAATATTGGGAAGAAAACAGCTTACGACTGAAAAATTAATCTACGAATTGCGCTTAAGAATGATATTATTCACAGATATATCAATTTACCTTCATTTCACAATAGCGACATGAGTCCGGAGATTCTACCAAGCCTATGTAGATCAAAGATTATATTATACAATCAAATGATATTTCTTAATATTAAAGGAACGAAACAAGAAAGAATCATATCTTCTTGGAACAGACTTGCATATGAGGCACTTACTATGTTAAGCTCCTAAATACCCAGGACCTACTAATCGAACGTGTGGTATGCAACCTAGTTTCGTCTGGTTTGTTCGAAATTAATATCATCCAGAGCAATGCATTTGAAGTAAGGTATTAAAATCCTTATTAAATATCGTCGGAAGGAAAGCAGCATATTAAAACCTGAATGGCTGTGTTTTATTTTGAACTAAACCCAACCTCATCTACAAGAAAAATGAACAGTTTAATTCCCTCAAAAATGGAGTTTTTGAATTTTATAAATGTTCCTTTTTCTCCGAAACTTTTCGAGATTATAAGATATATCAGTGAATTTGATTAAATAATCAAATTATGTCAACTATAGTATTAATTAACTGATTATACAATAAAAATATCAAACTCTGAGGATTTACATATACTTTTACAAACATGAAGGCAGAAACTGTGTTATTTTAACAGAGCTGTTTCAGATCTTCATTCTACCTTTTTGTCATATAATTAGACAGAATACATAAAACAGTTTTTATAATGAGTTCATAGAGAATTTGCTGACCTTTTAATTCAGCCATCAGTGTCCACAAAATACTCGAGATGTTTGTGGATTCCACTTAATTTTTTTATCGATATTAGTTTAATTTGTTTTATCAGCATTTTCCTTGGAAGTAAAACGAGGGCCAAATTGGAACATACCTCGTAATTTTAGCTATTGGTGAAATTGCAGAATCGACATCTGAGAAAGCGCTCCCTTTTCCAAACACCGTTGAACACTTATATTGGGCTCACATACATGATATTCTAGGGAGGATTGGTTTTTGAGCCTGGATACATCCGTTACCACAACCGAGATCTTACTACGAAAACATCGCGGATTTACTAATTTTTTAATCCAATTATTATGACTATACTTAATTTCAACTTATTAGTTTAACATTTAATAATTTAAAACATGTATAATACCAGTTAAATCGCTAAATTAAGAATAAATATCTGTTTAATAAATTGACTTTCCAAAATCCGGATTTACCGAAAATAGAAACCCATTTTTACAAATGTCAAATCCCGGTTTCAATTAGATACTGGCGACATAGAGAGATAGAAGGAGAAAGTTTGGCGCTTTTATTTGCGCGCCATTCACCTAGTGATCTAATACTTGTTAGACAACTACTTTCTCTGAACTTTCTTATACTTTCAGATGCGTCTGTTGAAGCAGGTCACGGTATTATGTTATTGTTCTGAGTGAAATCCACGTGCGAGTTTGATTAATTTTATCGCTTTTGGATTAAATCATAGATCAAGCGATGTACAGCCATTTATTTTTAATATTCCTCGCCGGACTACTTAGTCTGACAGAGTCAAGTAAGTTTGAATATGAATTAATTTATATTTTTTAAATTTATATTTTTAAAATAAATTTTATTCGTTTATATTTTTTAGACTTTTTTTAATACTTACTGATTTTTTGCGGCATTTTCTGAGAAACGATAACACATCATAAAAATATTCTGCATTAAAAAAAAATTCGCTAATAGTTGCTTCTTTATTCTGTTTTATTTATTTATGGTAAAATTTTTATTTAAACTAATTTAATGTTGCATATTTTATAAATATTATGAAAAACTAAATAAATGCACAGATGAGTATTTTTTTGTAACGTCTCTATTCAAAACGAATATTTAATTATCAATAATATTCTGATGTACGGAAGCCCATTGTAATAGTAAATTGGAATTATATCTATTGATATTTTGTCAAGCATAATATCCGAATCTGAGAGTTTATTCGTCACAGCCACTATTATCTAGAGTAGACAATTCCCTTCCAAACCATTTCATCCCTTTTAAAATGCTAAGTATATGTAGATGTTAAGTATTACTTAAGCATTAGCATTACCATAGATACTTATCATAAAGATGCTGTACATACTGGAGTATGTAAGATACTTACTTATCTCCCGTAAGTGAAGTATTATTTAGTACTGTACTTATCGACGCTAAGTACATTATCTTAATGCTAAGTATCTATTTACAACATACCTAGAATAACATACCAAATAAAAAATACTGAAAAACATACCGATTCTGGTAAGGATTTATGGGGATGTATAAAGAAAAAGGTTAATGAGCGTTGATGAATTACTTTTATTTGCTATTACTTTTAAAAATTTTGAAAACCAAAAAATGTATAAGCACGTATTTGCTAAATTTATTGGCTCACAAAACATTGGAGTTGGTATATACTGAAATCGACAAAACTGAATACATGGTTGAAACTTTTTTCTTGAAACTCACTTTTCCTTATTATAGTGAAAGTTTAATATAATAAACAAGAGGTAAATAAGTCAATTTTGCATTTGACGGAGTCGCAGAAACCATGGAAATACCTCTGCTAAAACATTAGAGTGCACTGCTAAATTTATATTCTTATTAATTTAAGACAATGAAACTTGTCAATTTTGTTTTTGAGCAGAAGGATTTTCAAATTTATTCTGTGAAGGAATGTAAATATTCAAAGGGGCTCAAATAGGCTCAAGGCTTACAAATAGGCTCAAGTTTTATAACTTGGAAGTTGTGATAATTTTCATTCTGCCCTGCTTCCATTTAATAAATTCAATAAAGTCAAAAGAAAGATTTACAAATGTGTTTTAAAACATAAAAAATACTTTAAATATAAAACAATGCAAACTATTTGCTTGCTGATGTAAATGAAAAAATAGAATATCATTGCAATACTGAAAACTCAAGTGAAATTCAAATTTAAATCGAAGGAAATCTTTAAATATTCATATCATTGGTAGTGTGTGTTTGATTATAGATGTTTATCAGAACGAGAAATTGAATACATTCATCATATACTTTCTGAAAAGACAGGCTAAACTAATTTAATCTTACTCCAGAATTTTCGACTTGATATGCATTCTCTATTAAATATTAGCTACTGAGAAACTAGACTGGAGTGAAGCAACACATCTACAGATTCTAAACCAAACAATAACGATAAGTTGAATACAAGTAGATCGTTGGTCTGTCATATTTAAAGCAACTATTTCTGTTAAGAAATATTCCATTTCTATGTATTTCTATTGTTTTTTTCATTCATTTAAATATTTATGATTTGATCAACAAAGGCTTTCTCGGACTGAAAAGTCCATGAATTAAAAGTTCAGCTACACTCATAGGGAAGATTCCTTCAATAATTACAGTATTGTAAATTTTGTTTCGCTTTCTTTTGCTTTCTGGAACAAGAATTTTTTCTTCGTCCATAAACCGCAGATCCACTAATAAATGGGTTAAAAAATGGAATGTAGTCGAAACCACGATAATAATGAAAGGTTGCATCACAATTTTTCGTCTGTAGTTAATACCTTTCTGCCAAATGCGAGAGCAATTGAGATTTTAAAAGTTCACGAGAACGTTTTGGGTAATGCGCATATGCGTTTCTATTCAGATCTTTATCATCATTAAAGTACTTTACACAGGGACTTCGTTTTCAAAATTTGCTTTTTAATAAACCAGAGACTTTCCATAAATTTTTTATAATGTATTCAATCAACTATTTAGAGCCAATTAATCTCTCTGTATTGCGGAAGTAATTCCTTGAATAAAACATATCTATTTCTGATTGCCAAAAATAAAGACTGCCGAGCTTTTCTGACATCGTTAGTTAACCACAAGCATGTAAATGGTGTAAAATATATATCATTGTCCAAACGACGTGTTTGCAATCAGTCAGATCCTAATCAACACACATTACGAGATCCTTTTTTTAATAAACTGATAAATTTTGTGTCGCATCTTTATCTTAATCAAATGTTGATTCATTTTGTGCAAATTTTTTGTTTAAATAATTTTATAAAAATATATTTTTTATTTATTCATTTACCATGACTTATGAATCCTATAAAGTTATGTTTGTACACAATTATATTTAAGAAATGTTTGGTATTTACGACTATTGTAGTAACTAGGTAAATGCATTGAAACATAAAACAATCTGTTCGTTTATATACGACAGTGTTAATACAATTATAATATTCTATATTCATACAACTTGTATTTTTTTATAAATTTATCTGTAACCGAGCAAATGTTTCACAAATCCATCTATATACCAACTTCCTAAGCAGCTGTATAATCTGTCTAATGGAAATCAGCCAATGCTTGTAATGCAAAAGAAATTTTTTGTCTGCTTTAGTTCACATTCAGCAGTTTTTTAATACGATAGCATAAAGCTCGAGGTTTCTAATAGCAAACATTAGATTTACAATTGAAGTGATTTAAAATTGCTTTGTTGCAAATTCTTTTTAGGCATTAAAAATGCTTGCCAAAAACTAATTTAATTCTTAATTAAAAATGTTTATTTTTAGATGCGGTGAGATAGTGACAAATTAATGTCGTTGAAAATATTTTTAAAAATTTAAAACGTTTAAACTGCTATGTTATTTTATAAGCATACGCAACTTCTCTTAAATGATTAAACTGTAACTTTTTTTCACAACAGTGCATAATTCGAAATTTAACGACTCTTAGAAAATGTTCATTCACTTTGATTTCGAAAAAATTGATATAATTATCTTGAATTGTCAAGTTTGTTGATGCGTTTGAAACCTCTCGGTCGTATTTGGAAAATGTTCAGCGATTACATAAATATTATTAAGCAGCATAATAATTAATTTTAACATTCATTTCATTAAAAATGTCGTTTTGGTTTGACTTTTATAATCTTTCACTATGCTTTTTTATGAGATTTATCATTAATCAGAATAGAATTTACAATATAAATACTTAATATCCTTAGTCTCCTAATTTTAAAGGTAGGGTTTAAATACTTTTCTCCTGAGTATATCTCACTAGGAGAGATGTTTAGTTAATGATACCAGTTATTCTAATCGAATATTCATTCCCGGAAAGGATAGAAGTATTGTAAAATTGGAAAGGAAGAAATATCAGCCAGATTGTAAGAAACAATCTGGCTGACGTCTTTATTGTAACGTTTTACAGGAAAGAATAGCTAATTATATCCAAAAGTATTCATACTTATTTTAACTTTATTTACTATACAAATATCTATTAAATATAATCGATAATATACAGAAAAGGTGAAGGATCACCAGAAAATAAAAAAATTAAATTCTGACATCTCTAGTAGCTCTGTTTCTTCTATTAGTCTACCTTGTAGTACTTGATTTTTCTTAGCTGTCTCCTACCGTGCTGCTTCAAAAAAAGTGATTATAAACATAAAACTTTAGAAGATGTGTTATCTACCTCCATTATTACCTATATATATTTTTAAATTGTGATCAGTTACATTTCTAAATTCAATTTTCCTCAGTAAGTTTTTAAATTATATAGTTTCATTGGTGCCTTATTCATAAATGTTTAATCTGAATAAATGCATTTTGTGGAATTGCGGTAACGGAACAATCGGAAAAAAACGCTGTTTTTTGGTTCAAGAAAATAAAATGAGTACTGATAAATAATAATTTTTTTTTGTTTAAAAATTTGTTTTTCACAATCAGATTTTCTTTGTTTAGAGATTTTATTATTTTTAGCTCAGTAACCTTGAATTTTTAGCTGAAAAAATTTTATTGATACTTCGAGTTCTTAACAAATAAAAATACTAAGTGATTTCTCATGATAATATATGAAAACTCAGACAAATTCTGTAAATTCCTTTTCCTATCAAATTAAGTTTCCCCTCTAAAGCAGATTTATTTCACAGTTAGAGCGTTGGCTGCCGCTAACGCCATTTGATTGCGCCCTATCCACACCTATGTAATTAGATGAATATCTATTGTAGGTAATAGAGAAGGATCATCTAATTAGACAGAAAGTCGTTAGCATGATCCATGACTGAAAATGTATGAAGAGTGATCGGGTTTCCGATTTATATTTGCAAAAAGCTGATGAATAATCCTTCTCGTTTATTTATGAAACTTTCATATTTTATTCAAGTTTTAAAAATATATTTATTCTTAAGTCGGTTAAAACTCGTATTTATATGAATTTTCAGTCATAAACTGAACCAATTTTATAGATATCTAAATGGACTTTAAAATATGTCATGTGTTATAATAGTTATTGTTGTTGATAAGATTTTACATTTCAGCTTTCTCTTTCAGCTAGGAATAAAAAGGGCTAAAATTTAGAATCGCTCACTCGAAGTTCTCTTTAATTCGAATTCTTAATAATTATTTCTGCTTTAAAGAATCTCTGCTTTATTTTTAAAATTCCTTTTTATAAAAAAATAAATGAAGTTATTATACTTTTTATTGGAGCAAAATAACCGACGAATCAAATGTTATGCAAATTGCAATTATATCTGAACTTTCCTATTTAAATATATATGAATAAGATATTTGGAGGGTAATATGATTATTTCTTTTAAAATCACCCCTCGGGAGTTTGAGCGTTTTTTTTTTTTTTTTTTTTTTTTTAATTTTCTGAAAAAGGGTTCTTCTATTTGGAAAACACTTTCAAGTGTTTTGATCATGCAAATGTTTGATAAATATCTTGCAATGTTTTTGATATTTTTTGGATTCTTTTTTTACATTCGAATTCTTTCAAATAGAAATGAGTTCTTTTTTAAAATAAGGCTTTTTTGAGGTGAGATAAGATTCAGTAGAAATTGATTTATTGAGAAAAATTGGGACAATGCCGAATTATCTTCACTGGCTATATTATTTTTAATAATAATAAAATTTTAATTTTGAAAAAGAAATAATTTTTTAACAAAAACTTATAGACTACGCGTTTTTTATTTTGAAATATTAATACAACCATTTCAATTTTAGTTTGGAATATAAATTGTCATATTATTTTCAGGTACATTACAAAAAAAGTGATTAATGTAGCGTTACTTTTTTTAATATGCGCTTCTTTCAAATTTAATGCTCTATTATTTCGAATGCAATGTATTATTTTCCTTGTATAATGAAATGCTTTCAAAGGAGAGGACATTTGATTGACAAACGGTTGAAATTTTCTTTGTTTTTCGAATAAGGAAGTGAATATCGTTCATTGAAGAACTTATTTCCGAATCGATAAATTATTTGCACCACTGAATTTATGCAATCAAAATATTTATTATTCATCAATTGAAAAAAATGGTACATAATTTGGCAGAAATTGGGGCATTGATAACGAAAACGGGTCTCTTCATTCCTTCTGTTACATTGTGGAAGCATATGAACAGAAAAAAACCAATTTTTGATAAAGTACTAACAATAAGTCTATAGGCTTCTTATACGCACGGAATGGATTTCATGGATGGAATTCAAAGTCATTCAAATTTTGTCAAAGAGAATTTTGCTTGTCTGGATTTTAAACAAACCTTCTGATATCTTTTTTTCTTTTGAAGAGTGTAAGGCTTTTAAAATCAGTCACATTTCATAGTATTTCTGAAATGAAATAGTATTGATGCATTTTAAAAGGCCTTTTCTCTCATTCAACCTTTGCAAACAAAATGTGAAAGGATGATCTTGCAGTCAAGTTTTATATGTAAATATAAGGCAGAAGAAAAAAATCTATATATCTAAAAAAATATATGAAATTTTCATCCTTTTCATGAATGCATTTTTATGTGTATGAGAAATTTTAAAAAATTCAAGCTAAAAACTGAATACAACATTGATATTAATCGGCATGAAATTATTAATAGATAAAGAAAACTGAAAATTTTGAAACTAATTAATCTATTTTCGGAAAGTTAAATTTTATTGTTGATTTATAGTTTAAATCTAAACATGGATTTTTCAGATTTGAATTTTAATTATTTTCAATGGATTAAAATCTTATTCGGTTTCCTATAAAAGTTTTATTTTAAAAGTATATCTTGTGAAATTTTACATTTATTTGCTTTTGTACTACTCCAAAAATTACTTTTAAAAGATAATAGTATGATATAACTCATTGACTAACAACTTCTCAATGAATTGTTCAAAAGTATTACAAAATAAATCTCTTGTAAAAGGTATCTTTATCTCTGCTTTGTTGTGAATGTAAATTTCATAGTAAATGAAAATCTGGAGGCACAATTTTTATTAAAATAAAGCATATTTATTTAACAAAATATATATTTTACTTGTTCTTTCACTTTAATAATAAATTCAATAACAACCGAGCCTGTCGATTTAAAAGTTTCTTTTATAAATGTACATTTTCCCTAATTCAGAAATAATGTGCATCAAATGAAAAAAAATTGATTCTGTGAAAAACAATAAAATTCCTCAAAGTTAGTTTGTTGATATTTTTCATTTTACAGTTGCACTTGAGCTAAGAAAAATACTTTTTACTTCAAAAGGCACCAAGAAGATTACAGTATTTGCAAAAGTGTCTGAATTTGTTTAGTGGTATAAATTTGACCTTGCTCTCTTTTCGTCTCGCCTACTATTGCAGCAAATGCCGGTTTTTGCAAAAGGCTGAACACCTCGAATCTGTAACTCGAACAGAAAAAAAAAATTACAAAAGGACTCGAGTTTTATGAACTTCTAGTTCCTGAATTTCCTGATCTCGAACAAAAGGTTGTCAAGAGATCACATTCCAAATGCTGACATTGGAGCGAAACGGCCAACACCCTAATTGAAAACAACCGTTCTCAACGAGACAGACGAGATGGAGAAAAAAAACTTCTTTGGTATCTTGACTTCCTGCTTTCTTTCGAATCTCGCATTTAGAAAAAAAAATTCAGTGAAGTTGCTTAAACCTTAACGATCGATAACAAACTTCAGTCTGTTTACATGAAAAGTTATTAATTTGAAGGCACAAAAAGGGTGAAATGTTTAAAAGGCAATGATTGACCTTGATAATCCTTTAATCGTCTATGAAAATGATTATCCTCTTCCGCCGCCCTTCTCCTTTCCAAAACTGTCTGCAGCAATATGTTCTAGCAAATGGAGGCATTTATGGAAAACAAAGCTGTTCCTGATTGACAAGTATTACTGACTATCCTTTAATAAAAGTCTTTAACAAGGCAAGTCCTTTAATAAGGTATCCCCAACTGCAATATCAAAATCTATTGCCTGATATGAAAATATATATATTTTTTTAAAGTTAGATATTTAATAAGAAGAAATTCTATTTTAAACATTTAGAAAGTAAAAAATATATTATGAATTATATATAACAATATTCATGATCATATCAATCCAATTACTTTTACTATAGATAATTGCCACACTTTTAAACCTTATTTTGTAGATTTTTCTTATGCTTGAAAGGGTGTTATATAAATAGAACTGAATATTAAATCTCATTAATAATAATTTAAATTTATCATGGTATTTTGATGCAGAAATGGAAGTAGGGTAAATAGCGTACACAAGAACGCTTGATTAGATGATAATAAAAAATATAATAGAATATTCACCTATTTGTCTAAACCTACCACATTTCAAAATAAATCTTTAGAGATAGATATTTTCACAGGTTTTTCATCTTTTTTATTCTGTTTTTGACGTGATTTAATTTCTAAGAAGGGTAACAAATTGTGAGACAATCTCGTATAATCTTTTCATGGGACCCAGAGAAAGGTTAAAGGGACATGATGTCAAAAAGAACCTACTATGAGCATTTTAATATTTGATCGACTGAAACATTGAAGTCACAGTTTTTGGCATATTCTTTTAATTTGTAGATTTTTTTAGAATTATATTAATAAGTTTGGCAAAGGCAAACATAGAAAAACAAAACACTACCAAGTTCTGGATAACGGTATGTGCTCAAAAAAAAAAAAAAAATAGCTACAATACAAGCTAGTCTCATTTTTCAATGAACTAGATTGGGAGTATTGAAATAAGCGTACTGAAACTTTGAAAAGTTAGTTTTTAAAGGCAAAAGAAAATCCAATGGAACTTTCCTTAAAAAAATAGGCTGGGAAATGAATTAAGTTTTATTTTGGAATGTTGTTGCCACATTTTAGTTATGACCTTAGTTAAAAATATGAAATCAAATCCCAGTAACTGATGGTGCAGTTTCAAATAAAGTATTATTTTAGCAAATCAATTTTTTTTTAAAATGTAGCGCTATTAAATGAATGTTTTACATAAGCTTCATGGCGTCAATTTTTAATAAAATTTTAAAAAATGGCATTACAATCTTTGCATGCTCTTACATTTAGCTATAAAAGATTAAAATTTGATGAAAAAATATATTATAAAAAATTAATATTTATTGATTTGAGATCTAATTTAGAATAAAAAATCAAAATAAATAATAAATCTTTCAACTAATTCTAGCTGTTGTGCCATGGAGATCTGCTTTATATAAATTATTAATAATAATCTGACAAATATCTAATTTGCAGTTAAATGGGTCAGGTTTGCTAAAATAAATAGAAAAGTTTCAAAAACTTAATTCAAAACTGAAGAATAATATGTGAAACATAAATTTTAGTAATGTATCTATGGTTGAAGAGGTTAAAAATAAACCCGATATTCTAGATTTAAAGTAATAATTTATTTATGTTAATATACTTTAAACGTATTTCTTCTCAGTCAACAAAAAATAGGAATTTAAAAAAACCCAAAAGAACAGGATCAAAAATAAGTAGAGATATAAATGATATTTGTGAACAAAGAAAAATCTCGAAAGGAAAGATTTAAATTCAAAATCAATCGATACCTTTAATGCCACAAATAAGACGATTTCAATAGAGCTATGAATAGTAACTTCAATTGAAATAGATAAGTTTTTTTTAGTTTTGAGAGAAAAGAAGGCAGAAAACGGTGATATTAACTGATCTGTAAAACAACTTTCATTGTTCATTGCTCATATGGGTCAAGCCGATAAATGGAATTTTATTGTGTTATTTTTGAAAGTGAGTAACAGAAAATCCGAAACTGGTTTGTCAATTGCAGTTATAACGGTGATTTAAAATCTTTCCTCTTCCGAAATTTTTTTTTCTTGTTCGCAACAAAATTAATGTCATAACGAAGAAGAGTGATGTGGTTGGCTGAATTTAATCACCGGTGAGCAGCTGGTTTTCATAAAAGAAATTTAAATGTGATGTAAATAGCTGCTGTGGTTGACAAAATAATAAAATGTTAAACTGAAGTATCTGCGGATCATAATAAATGCATTCAACTTTCAAACTGCTGTTTTTGTCTTATTGGATAAATAATTGCATCTAAAAGATTAATTAACATGTCATATTAAATACAGTTGAAAATTTTCTAGGTTATAGAACACAATTCAATTTATAAAGAAATCCCTTTATGAATTATCGCAATGAATGTATCATAAAGAAATAAGGTTTCTTAAGGGTTTTAAAGACGCAGGTCATTAGTTATAATGAAAAATGCTACTGTTTCAGAAGATATGCCGAAATTTTAAAAAAAGATACTTTTAAAATGGAGCATAGCATTCTTTCATCTCCGAATCTGAGTTGAAATAAATTCATTTCTCTGTTATGAATCAAAAGATTTTTTGTTTCTTTTTATAAAATTTGTTTGAAATCATCAATTAAATAGTTCTCACTATTTTTTAAAAAATTTCTTCCCAAAAGGCTTGCATGAAGATTAACTGTTTACTCATTATTTAACACATATTTCACATTTTATTTCTTTTTACGAATTTTATTCTGTTTTGCTGTTTCATGCTGAAATTCATTCGCTGCCCTACATTTAAAAAAATTTGAAATATGCGGAGAAATGCAACAATGTTTTATGTTAAATAATTTTGTGTATTTAACTGTTGTGTTTTTAAATTGACTTCTTTCACTATCGCTTTACTTAATTTTTGTTTTATTATTAGAAAACTCTCGATTTTTTTTTAAAGAATAAGATAAAAATATTCAAAATTCTAGCTTATTTTATCTTAATATCTGCATAATATCTATGTTAATCAAGAATTTTTTTTTCAAAATTTCCAAGATTGTCTATTATGTATTAAAATATAAGAATTTCTTTCTTGGAGAGATTCACTCTGGTTTTAGGGATCTTGTAGACATTTGTGATACAATTGTTGGAGAAAAAAAAGTGATCAAAAGATATCTTCAAAATATGCTGCATTTTCCACACCTTTAAGGCCAAATTTACAAAACTACTAAATTTTTCTATAAACACTTTGTCCTGGAGGCCATTTTCGCGATGACGAACCAGCAACTCGAGACGTTTTGTAGCGCTTTGAATTTCTTACCTCTAACTTAAAATGATTACACACACAATTTAGCATATGAAAATTTTATATTCGCACACTTTATTAATCTTTAAACTTATATGGGATATTTCAAATGTATGCCGAGTTTTTTTAAAAAAGAAACAATATTTATCGCCGCGCATCGAATTTCCGCTCCAAACAAAGTGGTGAGCGAGAGTCACCTCTCGAGTTGCAGCATTAAATTACGTGGCGAGTGAGAGTCACCTTTCGAAGGCAAAGGGTTAATACTACATTTGATATTCATATTTTGTGTGTTTCTAGTTTCTTACAGGTTTTATTGAGATTTATTCATTTAAATGGACAAAAACAATAACATTTTATTAGTCCATGTCAAAATAATTTACAGGCGAAATGAGATAAAGCGACAAAAACTAATACTGGAGCGTCAAAATATTACGAAATTATTTTCCTTTAGTAAGGTTTCCTGATTAAAGCAATATCTGCAGTTTTATAGAACGGTTTTCTTTACATCGGTTTTAACTGAATAGTTTTACCCAATACATACAACTCCATGAAAAATTATGAGTGTTGAATGATTTTGCATTGTTTCCGAGGAAGTGCCTTGAAAAACGATGGATAGAAAAAGTTATGTTAAATAACTAATGATGAAATACTAGCTTTGTCTCTATTCTTGCGTTACTTGTTATAAAGCTTAGTTTCAATTTCAGCTGTCGAGGAAGTACAGCATCATTTAAACATTTGCATAAGCGATCAATAATTCAGACATAAAACTCAACGAAAATTTATGGGCAATTGTTAATGAAAGACTAAAGAAAATGAGCATTAGCCACAGCATTTCGACTTATTGAAATTTTGCAACATCATTTTGAATTGTATAGGATGTGTATCAGATATGTCTCAATATCTCGAGGCAATGAAGTATGTAAAATATTTTTTTAAATTTTTATCAACAAATGAAGAAGCGCTTGATAGATAATCTCGAATTCTAATTTAGAGTTAATTTATATAAAAGAATCTTAAGCAGAAAGTAATATTTTATGTAGTTTTCTAGATGGTAAAAAATTCAGAATTAATGAAAATGGAGCTACTTATTTAAGAATTTCCTGCTAATGTGAATGGATTATGTTTAACTCAAATATAATTGTTGGTTGCAATTTTTTAGAAAAATAAAGATTCAGAAATGTCATCAATTAGTATGGGAGTTCTCTCTTTCGGTCAATATTAACTAAATAATCTGAGAAGCATTGAAAAATGATCTTTTTAATCAAATCTTAGTACAATGTGTAACGCATACACATTTTTAATAAATGTGTATGCGTTAATAAATTTCTAAACGTCCTACAAAGCCATAGCTATCATCAGTGTGCCCTCAAGTGAGAAGAAGAAAAATGTATCAATTTTTGTAATATCGAAAAATATCTAAGCATGCAACTATTGCACTTCAAAGATTTATATTTACTGTCATGAATAAGGATATGATGGTGAATAATAATGAGTGGAGCATAAAATAATATGCGATAATGTAAAATAAAAAATACATGCTTATTTTGTACTTTGTGCAGCCATAATCTAAATTTAATTTTTTTTATATGCCATTGAAAAAAAAATTAATTTTTCGGAACAATTAAAAATTTATGTTGATATTTAGGACATAGTATTGTTCGCTATAGTACAGAGTGGATTGTGTAGCACGAAAATTACACTAAATGCTCTAAATTCATTTCGCTGGTTTGGCAGATATGAAGTGGTGCATACCTTAAAGCATAGATTTAGTGATCTGATGAAATGCTTCCACCACATAATTGTGTCTAAGGAAAGGAATGAAGCGATATAATTAAGGGGTAAAAAACAATGAACATTTGACTTTGTCTTGTACAGTGTGGGGTTATAGGATCCCTAAATATTGTTTCAAAGTCTTTACAATATGGAACCGTAGATCTATTATCATATAAAATACTGGATAATACCTCTCTCGAAATGGCCGAATTGCGAAGAAAATATTTACTTATAATATCTGTCTCCTCAGAGATCTCAGCCTTGGGAAATACTTGAAAAGTTTTGCCGATTTAGAGTTAGAAAAGTTGTTTGCCTTATAAAACATCAGTTTCGTTGCAGTAATTTTTGCAGAGATTTTTAGGAATGTATCAACTTTATGATTTGCCACAATAAAGAGCTTGTAGAAGAAAAGACCAACTTCAACAAGATGTATAACAAAAATGAATTAAATATTTCATTGATGTGTTTCAAAGAGTAATTTCGTTAACTACGGAACACATATCGAGCTATTGGAAATGTTCTTAGCTCAAATCAGAGTCGTCCGCATGCAATAATACGAGCAGAAGATCCTAGTTCGTCCATAACAGACCGCCAAAACCGATCTGCAAAAGTTGTCTTTTCTGGACTGTTGGAGGAGACGTACCCAAGAAAACTGCTTGAAATAGCCTCCATCGATATTATTTAAATACAGGAAAATCCTTTTGTCATAAGATATCGTAAAGCGAGGAGAAACTGAGAAGATGAAGACTACAGTAGCACAGAGTGATGCCAAATTCCCATTACAAACGAGTTAAGATTCTGTTAGAGGCAGTTAATTACTGGTATTTTCATATGGACAACCCGTGTTATGAGAAATAATCCCGATTTCGTACATAAAAAAATCATAAAATTGAGGCTTGGATAGATAGTTTGGAGAGGAATAACAACGAGTAGATCGACGGATTACTTTATCTATAATGGCAATTTGATGACTAGAAGGTCAAAGGACGAGATTCTTGAACTTTTTATTTCACTGTGTACTAGAGGACAGGGTAAAACCAACGATTTATTAAATGGATGACAACATTAAAAACCATAGAGCGACTACGACGTTTAATCAGCTTGAATTGCATACTTAGATTCCCGAGCTTTAGTCAGCTTGAAGAGCATACTTAGGATTCCCGAGAAAGACCAAGCTCTCTGCTCGCCCACGGTCATCTCTGATCATTCTAGTTCTAGAGACTAGAAAGAATGCTTCCTTATTAATTGGACTACTTTCAATACTCAATCAGGCCTGATATTCGGGCCTGATTGAGGGACAGTTTAAAATGCAAATTTTGGAACTTCTACAATTTTTTTAAAAAAATGCTTCAGCCTCTCACCTCCTAAACTGAAAGGAATTAATCTTTAATCTAAATTTTCTAGGGTCGTTTATCGGCAGAAATACATATGAATATAATTTCTAATTTCCGCCTAAAAGAATGATTGGAACCTGTGCATATCTTGAAAAAAAATAATCCTTAATTTTTATAGGAGTCCTGAATGATTATTTGAAATAACACACATCTCTGATGTATTTGCTCAATACAGCGAACTTAAAAACTTGGTGGAATTATTATCAATTTTTAAGAAGTTAAATGGAAAAATTCCGTCGGTAGTTTCAAATAAAAAAATATATAAATTGTTAAAATATTTCCTTTTTATCGTTAAAGTAATTTTCTGTCTCGTAAACAATTTCTGGCATTTCCATTATTGTATGCTGTTTACTTGCATACTGTCACACTTTTGCTTTAATATAAAGTGAAATTTTTGAGAATAAAGTACCGACAAATATAGTTTTCATAATTTTAAAAGCTCTTTAGAATTGAATGAACAATTTTAATAAGACAAAACAGTCTTTATTAAAATTATTTTCTTCAGGTTTTAAATAGAATCTCAATATTTGACGAATTTTTAATGAACAAATAGGAGTAAATTGATCATGCTTTTTTTGGAGGGGGGGGGGGTAAAATGTATTCCAAATTTTATGAAAGGCAAACGCCTCATTTTCAATTTTATATTAACTTTTAAAAAGGTTATTTTGCCTTTCTAGACTATTTCAAATGGTAAGAAAGCTTGTTTACACCAGCTTCTGGAACTCGCTGATTTATCATAATTCATTACTTTCTTACTTTCCTTACATTTATTACTTGCTTACTTCAAACTTCATTTCGTTAATATAATGCTAAACTTTATGTTAGACTTATCATTGCCTTTTTGCGCAGGGGTAAATTTCTATTAGTCATACAAATAATTTTTTCGGACTATATTCAGCTGTATCTTTGCTCGCGTGACGTAGAAGTTTAAAGAGAAGGAGAGTGGAAGGTATTAAACGAGGTATCGACCTCTTCATCTAACCACAGCTTAAAATTATGAGGTTTGCTCCAAACTAGTTTTTGTGCTGTTTCAAAATTAGATTAATCAAACTAAGCAAAAATTCCACGTAAATGCTTGAAGAAGATATAACATTCACTTCATAGAACTGATACAACCAGCCACACAATCATCTAAACATTTATAAAGTATTTATTTGCTTCTATACCGGAATTCCGGAAGAAATTATCAAAAACGGAAATTAGTAAGAAACGGAAGTATGCTCAAAGTTTAATCTTCCCCTTGACCTAAGCAAAAACTTTCAGACTTTGATATCATTCTTTCTCCAAATCGAATTAAAAAACATAATTACATTGCCTAAATCCAATCTTGGAATAGGAATTTATACGAAACAAATTTTTGGTAGCTCCTCCTATTTATTAATAATTTCAATAAATTCTAATAAATCTTCTCTTTTATCGAAGTGTTGAATCCATTTCGAATGCATATTGGATATTTAAATTACAAGGTATATGATTTTGTACTATTTGGTGAAATTGTATTTAAAATAGCGAATTCAGGAATCACAAATAAAATTTTACAATTTTTGAGATGGCCAAACCAATTCTTGCATATAATTTCTTGGAAGAAATGTTTAGTTTTGATTTATATAGTTTCAGTTATTGTAAGTTATTTATAAAATTTTCTACCTCTGATACTTTATTAAAGTAGTTAAAAGTTCAAAATTAAAAGATGCTGAAATTAAAATTTTAGAAATACGAAAAGAGACTAACAAAATAATGAAAGGTTGCTCCAATTCAAAATAATTAAAACCTTTTTTCACAGCAAAGAAAATATCTAAAACTTAAAACAGCAGAAACATGAAATCGAGACTATATTATATTGAAAATCCACTCTGTGTTTAGGCGTAGCGTAGGTTTAATCTGTCGTTAAGCGTTAATTATCAGACTGATGTGATGTGGAAATTTAGAGACTATGTAACGAAGTTTTATTAAATTTTCGTCCCATTTAAAATCAATTAAAGAGTTATTTTAGGAAGGATCTCATAATATTGTAATATGGTCAGAAGACGAGGATGATATCTGGGCATGCGCTTTCTCACCAAATTTCCACATCACAAAAGCGAGAAAATCTCACTAAAACTGATTTAATATGCATCAGGCCCTCTTACATAGTGGTTCTTGGGTGGAATCCGATTTCATACCTGGAATTTTTCTACCCCGAATAAGAGACCTTACTACAAGGCCCCTGCGGCCTGTCTAGAAATTGAGATGCCATCTTGGAAATAACCTTCATTGTTTAGCCAAGGATCGAATTTAAAATGCCTTCTATCTTAGTATAGCTTTCAAACTGTACATCAATCTAATTAATAGAATTCAACTTAAAAATGACGTTCAAATGACTGTCAGTGTTATTGCTACTTGTAGATTAAGTTATCATGGTAACATGTACAAACAAAATGTCTAATTGATATTGATAAGTTGTGTAAAATAAATAGCCTATATATTTTAATTCAATGCGCAAGTTAGAGAACTGTTTAATCGGGAATACCTCTTGAATTACCAAGTTGCCAATTAGTTACTTATTGATATATTTCTACATCCACAGGAAATTATGGTAATTTTCGAGGTTTTGTATTTACTAAAATATCTATGGATGATGATTTTTTTTTCACGCATCACCTGTGGATGATGACTTTAGTCATAAAACAAATATTATTTCGAATTTTTTTCTTCATTCATTGATTCAATTTTTTTTTCGAAATTAAAAATGATCTTGAATTTGAATTAACTGTGTTTCTTTTTAGTCATTAAAAATGGTTATCGAAGGGTTATCTAAAAGAATATATTAATCAAATTAAAAACTAATGTAAATTCCATGATATCCTTGATTACATGTGGTTTGACATGTTTATGCATTTTCTTTTCCCTACTTAGAACTTGAGAACAGAATTTCCGAATTATTTCTAAATCTGTGAATTGACAGGATTTTGACTGCTGATGAACAGGTTCTATTAAACTGTCCTAGTTTTAGAACAAGTAATTTTTTTCTATTCTATTTTTCCATGTTTACCTTGGACGTCTAATATCCCCTTTCTATTGAACTTGTTTTCGAAGTTTTAAAGATGTACCAGATTTTGACATTCTGCATTATTGATTTAAAGAAGTTCAGAAATTATTGATGTTCTTTTGAATCATTTCAGAGAACACACGTTATATTTTAACCTTTAAGAAGATGTCTTTTATTGATAATGTTATTTTAAATAACTTTTTATTTAATTGAATTTACAGTTGTTGTTTTTACACGCTCTTTGAAATGGACAAACAAAATTCAGTTTTGCGTAATTGAGATGATTATTACCTTTTTCTTTTAGTTATTTTGATACTTTATTTGAAACGCGACATTTCTAGTTTTTAATGAACATTTCTTTTTGTAGAAGTATAAAGACTATAACTGAATGATAATTTAGTATTTTCTATATTTTTGACATTTTTACTTATTTCTTTGTAAAAATCCAGTGTTTTTAAGCATTTAAAGTTCTGATAAGTGTTAATAAAAGTTGCTACAATGTATGTAATGAAACATGGTATTAATCCTTGCATTGTCTGTCTCTGAATGGAGAAGCGTAATTGTTTGTTAGAAACATTTCTGATTGTTTTCTTAGAGAGTGCACACGCTTCCAGTAAATTCCATAAAGCCATTCTCCCTCCATTTTTCGTTTAACTTTTCTGTCAATGTAATTATTCATTTACTCTGATTTCTCATATTCTAACATAAGTAATCGCATATTGTTTTTATTGATTTATAGAGTTTTAAGAACAATTTCATTTTCTGATTTCTGTATTTCTTAGAGCTTTGCCTTAAATCCAGGATTGTAGGTTTGATCTTTAATCTAATTAAAACAAATATTATGCAATGTAAATTTACCTATTTTTAATAAAAACTTTATTTTTGAATTTAAAAACGTCTTCCAGGTTAGGTTTTTTGTCTATTTAATGATATTTACTTTTATTTATTTAAAAATGTTAGAACAAATATTTTTACTTTAAATCTCAACATTAGATGGAATTTAAATAAATTGTTTGGCGATTAAACAAGAGTTGTATCACGTGACCAATTATATTCGTCTCATAAATTTATGAATTATATGATTAGATTTTTTTCCATTTTTGTAAATTTTTTTTAATGCACTCAGAAATAAATATTCAAAATTGTTTCATGAACATACATCTGAACATGAATCTGCTGTCTTGAAACGAAAAATTACTGCAGACAGTGCAAGTGTAAAAAGAATTTTCTTGAGTGGAATAATAATTGACATATATTTAAATAAACACTTGCGTAACATAATTAATCTAAAATTAGCAAACATTTTCAATATAAATTTGCTCTAAAAAAAGTGTTTCGCCATATTTAAACGGAGAGTACTTATTCCGTTGACAAATATTTAAGAGACGTATTTTGGGAACTGGCCAATTATTTCTGTGTTTCAGCTGTCAGAAATGACACCTCAACCGCTTTTTTCCTCGTAAACATATTCATCAAGCACAGCTACTGTATAATGGTACGAAACCTGACCAAAATATGACAGCATTTTCGAACTGACAAACTTGGTTTACTTTTGTTTGGGCGACCGCTTTAACTAATCTGTCAGAATTTTTTTTTTAAATAAAAGAGAAATCATAATTATTTTCGCGATTTTCCCTTCGATTGTTTATCGGTTTCAGAATCATCTGAAAATTATGAGTATTCGAATATATGGAAATAATAAGAATTTATTTTTTCTTCTGTTCAGCCAAATAATAATTGAAAAACACACAATAGTTAAGATATTCTTTCCTGTCTCTGTTTAGAGAACCCATTGTAAATATCTAATTGTATTAACAACGAAATGATTTCCATTATTCGTTTTAGGTATCTTAGCATCCAATGCAAAATACCTTCCGAAGTTATTTTAAATTATCTAAGATAATTTTTTTATTATTTTAAGCGATCCATCCAGCTACTATCAAAGATACGTTAATAGGGGTCTGGACAGTATTAAATTTGACGTCGAAGATCAAAGATTTGTTAGCTGGTATGGCTGAAAAGATGGAAAAGGGAAGTACAGACTCAGGTGTCTTCTATGTCATTTAAACACTGTTCAAAATTACGAAACCTGTCTCAAAATATCATTCATGTTGCTTAAAAACAGGGCTAAAATATAACTAAATTGAATCATCCAACTGCCGAATCTCGGTTTCAATCTGTTTCATAGATCCTGGTTTCTTATGCCTTTTCATAGTTAGTTGTCATTGGGGAGTAGGATTAAATGCAAGTAAAATCTGATTGAAAGTCAAACGTCTTTATCTTGGTGTAGTATGGAGGGTACGATGCTACCTAGAATATCATCCTGCTCATTTGATTACAATTCAAACGTCTTTATCTTGGTATGGTATGGTATGGAGGTACGATGCTACCTCGAATATCATCTTGGTCATTTGATTACAATTCAAAATTACGAAGTCAGTTTCTAATGGCTCTTGGGTATTTTAAAAATGGGACGTTAGTCTAATAAATCGATCGGAAGAATGTGAAGTGCGATATTAAGTAATATATAATCATTTCTTCATTTTAAAGCTCCAGATAAAATTTTAAAATATAACCACAGTGATTTCTTAAGTTTTGATTCATAAGATATGTGAAATTAAATTACTAATTCTGTGTGTCAAAATTTATGTTCAGTTCTGATTTGGAAATTCTTATGTCGATTTATCATTTAATTTGAAAATTAGGAATAAAGAATCCGTCAACGACTGGTTACAAAAAAATATCTAAAAATGGATATGCAGGTATACTGATCTTATAATTAAATAATTCATTCTGCATAAGAGGATTTCAGCAAAACAAAGATTGAAAAGTTTACAAGTAGACAAATTTGAAAAGCTTCCGTTTTTAAAATGGTTGATATTTTTGAAATTAGAAGAAAAAAAAATCAATATCCAATCTTGAAACCAAAGATGAATTTAAAAAACACCTCGACTGATTTTGAAACGAATTAGGGTAAAATATGATTTCTTGGTATAAATTTTAAGTCTCAGCATAACTCCTTGCAAATGTAATCTTTGTGAGATAAGATGTGAATCTAAGAAATTTTCTGTGAAAATCTAAGCTAACTCTAAATATCTTTTATGTCTGAACGAAAAATGTAGCTATTTTTTTTCTGTAAACGCGAACAATTCACTCAGACAAGTGCAATGAATATTCCTGGCGCCCATAGTGAAGGACAATTTTTCTTTTTTTGTCTGGTCTCTAGCGCGGTAGTGTCATTCATGGACACGCGCCGACAGAAGTGCAAAAGATGATGGAGTGAGATTTATGGAATAATCATTTGCATTTACTTGTGTACACCAATTGACTGTCTTTCCGAACTAAAACGTAATAAGTCTGAATCTTTTTATTTTGAATTTATTATGCTACTCAAACCAACGATACATTTGAAGACTTACGCACCATTTGTCTGTTGTATTGATACATCCATTTGTCATGTTTTTAGAACTGGAAAAATAATTAGTTATTTTAAAATAATTTAGTTCAAATTTTGTGTTCTATAATACTTGTTCTTCTATCATATTTTAGGGGTTGAAAAATGATTCATAGTCAAATAAATAGATTGTCAGCTTTTTGGTACAATAAATAATGGAAAATTGCTTATTGAGATATTATGAATATTTTTAGATGTTTTTTGGTATTTTTACACAAAAATTTGTTGCAAAGGTGACGAATAGAAGGCCGAGAAAATAGGAGCAAATCAGGATAATAATAAAAGAGTGAAAAAAGAAAAAATCGTTCGAAAAATAAGCATCATAAAATTCACGATTTAGGGTTGCTTTAAAATTCATCAATACAGTATATAAGCGGCGTGTGGTACAAAAAGAGTGTTCAGCAAGCGGTTTATTAGTAGTCAATCAGCATGGTAAATATCTACATCCCCAGAATATCATATTCGATAACTGAATAAAGCTCTGCTTAGAAATATTAAGTACACGACTGATTTACCAAACCCGCGTTGTTTGATTTACTTTGTCTGAAAAAGCTTTATTGATCTGTCCTTTTTGGTTCTAATTGAGCGTTTTCTCTCAGCCCAGATATTGATTTTTACTCCTTTTTGTGGAAGTTAAAACGAACTGTTGATTCGAAGGTGATTAATTATACATGTACTTCTAGTTAATATAAGTATTTCTTGTAGCCATTTTCGTTTTAGAATCTTTACTCTTATGGGCCATATATTTAAAGTATAGAACCACTATAGCAATAATTATCAGTTCTAATCTGTTACAATCTTGAAAAACAACAGAATGTTTATGTTAACAGGGTGAACTGGTAAACATGACACATATTATAGAGAAAAATAGCACCCCTCTCATAGTGCTACTTTTCTCTATAATAAATAAGATATTTAAAACAGTATTTTCTTTTTAGTACTTTCATTGTTTTACTTTCTCGTATACGAAGTATAGAGGAAACATTGTAATCATAAAATAATTCGAACTCGAGATTTTGACGAATCTCCATGTTTCGGACCTCCTTGAGTCTTAAAATACTCATTTTTAGAATTTTGTCTATCTACCATTGAACACGATAACTCAAAAATACTTTGAGCTAGACGGATGAAATTTGTTACATGGTCTCTACTCCAAATGTGAAGATTCTGAACGAAATCCATTCATAGAAAGTTCATTTGTCGATTGTCCGAATATAAGTTAACATAACTGCAAAACAAAGACAATTAGACGGTTGAAATTTGGTTTACAGATTTACCAACTAAAATGTAGATGTGCTTCAAATTTGGAACTAAATCCATCAAGTGGTTGACCGTTTGTCGATCTGTACTTCAATAGCATATAAACGCAATAGCTCAAAATGTAATGACTTAAACATATGAAACTTGACATTAGATTATGATTACAATTGCAGTTTTGTATCAAATTTTGGCAGTAATGGGTCGAAAGAAAATCATCTAAAATGCACAATCAATTTGCTGTCAGGTATATTAATCATATCCCAGTGATAATCCCTCTCCTTCCCCCCCCCCCCAAAAAAAAAACGCCAACGCTCACACTCTAATAGGCTTTTTCGAAACTATTGTTCGCCAATGGCGTATGGTTAATAATAATAAGTACATTTGTTAGAGAGTGCGGGAACGTTTCGGGGTCCTCAATCCCACTTGTTTGTTCTTCAGATTATCTCGACCAGACTCTTTAACTGTATGAGTCTTTACCTCAAATTTATTTTTCTCAATTTCAAATGCATGCATTGAACGAACTGGGGCCCTGCATACGATAATAAAAATAAGGTTAAAATGTATTCTATGCCGACACACAGGTATCATTCTTTCCAGAGAAAATCTTCACGTCGAATTTTCTGGAGAAAAAGCCTTTACGTCGAATGCGCATCATTCACTAACCCAAGACTCTGCAACCCATACTCCATCAAGACAAAAAATACCAGTTTCTGTGTAAATGATACTGTTTTGTCTTCTTGATGGAGCCACTCCTATTCCCCCCTTCCTCATATGTTTCCAGTTTTGTAAAGTCTATTTCGATGTCGTATTTTGTATTATCTTTTGAAACTGTTCCAACCACGTTTGAGTATAGCTTCCATATTTCCGGCCAAAAATGCTTTATTAAATCCATAAGATATTTTGATATAAAAAAAATAAACGATAGAAAAAGTTAACCAGTAAAAATTCAGAAAAAGAAATCAAGAAGAGACAATACTAAAATGTTTTATTTTACTTTATTACTTTCTTTAGATAAATTTATCCATATTCATTACATTAGAGTGATTATATTTTACATATAAAAATTGTAGCATTTTTCAGCTGTTCAGATATTTCCAATGTTTTTCAGTCTAAAAAAATAAGATTCATTTTTTTTTTTTAATTTAGACTTTTTACCTATGCATAACTAAGGGAACAGTCTGAGACATTTCATTGAAAGAGAAAAATCTTTCAAGTCGAGACAAAGTCAAAATCCGGAACATATGGTAATTTAAAACCTGTAAAAATGATTTAAACACAATTGTTGGGTAATGCGTGTTATTCATGAAAATGACACTCTTTAAAATAGAAACATAAATATTTATTTTTCAAAAATATTATTTTATTCATCGAATGTATCCTTCTTCTGATCAAATTCAAACGAAGTTTAATTCAAGATATAATTTCTTTAGCAAATTTCAAAATAGTGGGGCATTTTTCTATTTCTATTTTAATTTTTAAAATTTCTTCTTTGAATTGTGGGTTAACAGATAATAAAGAATGACAGAAAGAAAATGAACATGCTTAAAGCACCAATCAAAGTAAGTCTTAGGACTTTAGAAATGAATTCACTCCATTGATAAAATGAGTCAAGCTTGCTTTAGAAACTACGATTCAAGAATTTGAGTAAATCTTTACATAAAAACAAGCAAACAATCTACTGTGGTATTTTCCAGATTAAACGTACTCAAACTTTTTTAATCTCGTATCGCATCATTTTAATTGATAATAACAATAAAAATGTTTAAAGAAATTAAACTTTTCTGAAATCATTAAGGAATTTTCTGTCTTTTCTGAATCTGTATAGCAAAGAAATAAGTTGCTCAGAATATTTAGGATTAGAAAAACAGGGATAGTTGATGCTTTTGTCTTAAAAATTTCGATATTGAAATAATCAAAATAAACATATATCATGGAAGATTTCCACTAGCAGAAGTGAAGTATCTGATTTACATTTTTAGTACTTTCTATTTCCCTAACTTTTTCTCACTTATCCATTCTGATTATTCGATAATCTATTTCAAATATTACACAAAAGCTTATTGTGGAGCACGAATGTGAAAATCCATTATCAATATAAGAAGCAATTGTGTTAGCCAAAATGTTTGAAAAATCTCACAGATAAACGGACACGATTTTAAGGTTGCTTATTTTTAATGATTTACAAAATTTCTCTTGAGCTCTATATCGATTACCAGTCCCTTGTCGCAGCTTGGCCCATATTGGCTATTGCGTCATAAAACCTCACAAACGAACCATCGATGACCAGTTCCAAAAAAAAGATACGCCGTGTACTTGGTCCAGTGGCTGGTTTTGATCACAAGGTCAAATTGCTTCTAGGTCTCTCTCAGTATCCAATACCGTAAATTCGCCATCGGCCTAGAACTACGATATATAGACGGATAGAGGTCTCACTAGATAAGTGTCTGGGTTTAGTATGTATGTATGGGTTTAGTGCACATCAAATTTGTTTGAGTCGAAAGTTCTTCAACTGGTAAAATGGGGGAATTAAGCAAGAACGATGTGCTGGCTAAAGTGCCAGGACTAAACTGCCAGTCCTCGACATAAAAATAAGAAAATTCTCTCCTAAAATGCCTATCATGAGGTTTCAAAATGAAATTTAATTTTTACAAAAAAAAAAAAAAAAAAAAAAAAAAAAAAACAGTAGTGATTGTTTTTTTATGGCTTGTTTTGCGAATTGTCAAAAATGACATCGAGCCTGCAGTAATGACTTTAAATACTACAATTGACTTTTCCTAACCATATTCTTTACTCTAACAATCTAACAATTTATGAGAGAGAGAGAGAGAGAGAAAGAGAGTATTCTTTACTGCTTAATTCTGCTTTTAAGTAACGAAAATACTTGCATAATTATATCATACATTTTTGTTCAACATTAATCTTGAACTTACAAAATTTCTTCGCGATAAATTTTATATTAAATTTTCTTCGCGAATCTCTCCTTAAAATATTCTAAAATTTTAATTTCCATAAACAGGTAAGTTCAAAGATTTAAAATATAAAATTTTTCGTAGGCCAAATCCAACCTCGATTCGAAAAATAAAAATTTGTGGGAACAATGGTTAGTAGAATGATTGTGCATGACTACCTTTGTAAGCAGGGAAATGTTTAATTCATAAACATAACAGTATAGTTATCTCCAAGATTTAGGATGACAGAGTTAAAACTCTGTCATAAACAAAGGCTATTCGAAAATGTTACTTAATAAATTTTCAAAGGTTTTGTATATCTAGGTTGTTTCTGCAAAAAATTATTTCCGAAAACAAAAAGATATTCATTTAAATTGTATTTCGAATTCTAAATTTATTTGCAATGCAAATATTTTTGTGACTTTAGTTCTGGATTCCATTAAGTTATTTTTCAGTACATTAAAGTGAATTCTGCGTGACCAAATAAATTTCAGGACGATAGAATATTATTTCATGATTCCATAATGACAATAAATTCTATTTTTACTTAAATTTAAGTTTTCACATAAAACAGTACAAGTAACATATTATAGTCTCTCTGATGTTAAACTTGTTCCTCATGATTCCTTCCATGACCATGAAAATAACTATAAATTTTTTAACATTTGCATAACTTTAAAAATAAATGAAAATTTATTGGGAGAGACATAGAATTTTTTGGAAAAACATTTTTGAAAGCATTGGTGAGTTCTTCATTACAACTTTTCTTTTTAATTATTCATTCATAATATGCATACAAAACATTAAACAGTTTTGTTGATTTTAGTACCAGAAATATGTTTTCAAAACTTGTTTCAGATATTGGGCAAGTTTTAACAATAGAAATAATAAAAATTCCAATTATTTTTTATCATTCTTTTATTCAAGTACATAAAGCATCTGGTAATTATTACTTGGAATAGTGGTAAGAAATGATATCAAATGATTTACAGTAAAATAAAGGTAAAATTATTTTACCAATCAACGCAAGTCAGGCGGCATCAGAATTGTAGTTAACACAAGCAAATGAGAGCTGTGGATATAAGAATTTTACAGAAATTGTATCCCCAATTAGAAAATTAAGCATTTGGATCCTTTCTCCTTTATTAGAACCGAGGCTGCAGTGGCCTGTTTGTAATGCCTTGGTTTTGAGGCCAGAGTGTTCCTGGTTCAAAACTCGATTTTGCTCAAGAACTACCATGTAGGCGGATTTGGTCTACGCTGAATGTCTTCCTTTTAGTGTGGAACGGAAAGGGAAGATGGGGTGCTAGTTAAGGCTAGTGCAAAACTAGGGTAGTGAAGCAGGACAAATGCCCTGGGCGTCATGACTAGGGGGCGCAAAATTGAGGAATAAATTAATTTCAATTAAGAGAAAAGTACTTTCTTTTAAAACGTTCTCAAAGATTAAAATGGAGATTTTTTCTCTCATTTTCATCTTTCTAAATATTTAATTAATTTGGAAACTTCTAAAATTCAATTCATTGCGCTAACTTCCGCTTTGGCATTGACACCAAGTCAGGAACGTTCGAATATACTTCTGGATTAATAAAAGCAAAATTAGACACAGCAACATAATATAAATGAATCTCACGAGGTGAAATTAGATTTTCTGGGCTCTATAAAGAGAGTGAGGGAAAAAAAAAAAAAAAACTTCAGGACGACTTCGGGTTTGATTTAAGCTCAGAAGCCCTTATTTTTGTTTCAGAAACGTTTCTATTTATCAGCAAAAAAAAGGCATTAGTGTTTTGGGAAAGCTAACAGAATGTTTAGAATTTCTGTAAACTTAACTGAAGAAAGACTGGGAATAAATTTCATTAAAAATACAAGTCCTAAGCGTAAAAATGATAAGCAATGAAAACTTTGTTGGGATGAAAGGTGACATTTATAGAATAACTATTTATTTTGGTTATTTTGACTACTTCTTGAGATTAGATTGAATTTATTTGTTTTAAGTCACAGAACAACAGAAATATGAACTTTGAATTGTAGAATAACAAAGAAATAAACCTTGACAACTATTTGACCTTTCTTAAAAATAAATAAATAAAAATAATAACATTAGTGAAAGCAGTTTTTAGAAAGCAAATTCTTCGATAGAGGTAATGATATAATTTTGTCTTGCTAATTGGTTGAGTTGGAGAAATTCTCATAGCCAGAAAGGTAATATTTAATATAATTGCTAAATAGTATTCAATAGTAGTAATAGTATTCATTCGTATAATTGCTAAATAGTATTCAACACTGAATAATTAATAAAAACTGTTCTACAATGGCGTAAGCTCATCAAACTGAGGAAGAAAAAAAATGTATAAATTTCATTTAAATTCAAAATGCTTCATTCTAATTTTGTCATCTTCGTTTAATTTCAAGTACTATTTTTGCTTTCTTAAAAAATGTTTTTAAGTTCAATAAATCTAAAAAAAAAAAAAAAAAAAAAAAAGATGGTTTAAAGATATGATAAAACAATGAAATTTGCTCTTATAAATTTCATCAATGGAAACTATTGTAGCCATTCATAGTTAAAATATTTCTTAAATTTTGTTGAGATTGGTGTATAATTGCAAAGCAACTGAATATACCACTGAAAAGATGAGATTTTGAATTTTAAGATGCTGAGAAATTTATTTTTACATGACAACAGCTTCGAAAATTATTATTACAACCAGAGACATTCCGTTCCAATTTTATTAATAAAAACTTTAAAATAAAAAAAATTTGAAAAAATCTCTCGGTGCTGCATATTTCCATCTTCCAAATATGTATTGGCACAACGTTAAATCAGACAGTATGATTTATAATGCACAAATGAGCGAACAGACAACAGATACATGCATTTTTCCTTTTCATTTCAGTACAAATTTTTGTAGAATTTTTTTTTTAACGGACAGCTCTCGTCTTAAATTTCTTATAAAACTCATAAAAATTTCAAAAAATTGTTTCGGAAGTTGTTAATGAAATTTTATTTAGCTTGCTCATAAAGTTTTTGATACATTAATATTTTAACCTTTTAAAAAGCTCGAGTAAAAGCTTTGATGCAGTAGGAAAAATATAAAACGAATATGTATTCCATTGATCTCGCCATGAACTGAATAAACTTACTAGCACCGATAACTAACACCAATCACGATGTTTTTGTTATCCCCACCAACATATAACATATATTTCGATTCGTCACTCATTAAAATGCAATTTAAAGTATTTTCAAGCATTCCAATTATATTTTGTATTATGATTGCGTTTATAATTGTTATATTACTTAGTTTTTATACTTAGTTTACAATATCTAATTGGATAATTAAGATACATGGGTTGGCAGCTAGATCATATTAGTTCAAAAGTGCTTTTATATAGTTATTTAGATTTAATTTCTATGCCCCTTATTTCGGCACGCCTCTGGCTAAGGCTCCATCCTCATCTGATTGCTGCTCAGAATTGTGTAATCTGTTCCAAAACAACGTTAACATAACTTCATGACGGTCTGTTATTGCAATTTGCTGTAATATGTTACATCGTCAGAGGTGCTGTACATACCTCCGCAAACTAAGCGAAACGACATATTTCTTCAGAAACTGCATGTTAGTTCAGACTCCTCTTCACCCGTTTTTTAGGGGGCCGGGGTGGCCTGGTGGTAAGGTCTCGTCTTCGGAACCGGAGGGTTTCAGGTTCGTGACCCGATTCCATCGAAGAACCGTCGTGTAAGAGGGTCGGTTGCATGTTAAATCCGTCATGACCAAATGTCCTCCCACTGGTGTGGTGTGGAGAGGGGGGTGCCAGCTCAGGTGTCGTCCTCGTCATCTGACCGCGGTTCAAAATTACGAGGTCCGTCCCAAAATAGCCCTAGTGTTGCTTCAAACGGGACGTTAATATAACCAAACCAAACCAAATCACCCGTTTTTTATTTTGTTTTCTCTTTTGAATTTGTTCTTACACCTTTTCCATTTCTCGTTAATTATGTCGCCATACTCTTTTTTTCCACTGTTTCTTTATCAGGTAGGCGAGATGGGATCTTTTTATTATTACTTATTACGCCTCTGTTAGATTTTTTCAGAGATAAATCTTCAAGGTCTTTTTTTTTTTTTTTTTTTTTAATCTTGCATAATATTAAAGCAAAAAGTCGAAATACATTAATCAAACACAATTTAGAATATAACACTTTGTAATGTTACAGCTTACACCATCGCATAGTTTGACATTTCTGTTGATTAATAAAAAAAATTTTGCAATTAAAAAAAATTACAGTTTTTTTTAAGAACTCAATACATAAGAAAAATAAATAAGTAAAGATATTTTTTTTATGTAAAATCAATGTTTCCTGTATATATTCCCATTAACTAGCTAAAACTGAGTTCATAACCTCTCGCTACTCATTTCAGTTGGGCACTAACTGTGCTGTAATACAACCTGTCACAAGAATCGTGTTTAATAAAAATACTGGCTGAAAACTTTAAAAACTCCTTTGTAAACTGTGTGATATGACTAGCTCAGAACTCCATTCACAAGAAGTTTCCAGTTCGAATAATTGCATTAGCCTGTCATACGCAATTCAATGTTCAATATATATTTTAATTTTCTTAACATACTATAACAGCAGCTCTATATGCTTCCATCTTGGGCAAGAAGACTCACAATGATTACTAATTATATTTGATAAAAATTCTGAAACGTTGAAATTTTCAAAAATTTCTATCCATTAATAAATATCTAAACACCAACTAATGACAACCAAAAAAATCGGAATTATTGTTTGAGTACAAAGTTCGAATTATTTTTTTATATTTCTGAAGCAATTAGATTTTTCTGTTAAGAGCGCAAGATAAAAATTTGAGACCTTTATTTAAAGATCTTTAATTTACATAAGAGTTATTTAAATGGAGCTAATGAGGTTCAAAATCGCTATCCAAATAAAAAATAAAATGTTTACGAACCCATAAAGAAAAAAAAGCTCTTTTTAAATGAAGGGGGAGGGGGGATGAAGAAAATTTACGAAAACTTTCGTTTGATCGTAGCCAAGATATCTCAAGAATGTTCTAATTATTGAATGTGTAACATTCCCCGTTTCCCAGGACTGATAAGACATTTACAACCAACTGTGTCGTCGCTGTTACTTACTAAACACCTCGAGATAGCCAGATGGTGGATCTTTTCACCTGGGTGGTCTCGCATCTGTTCATTAGCGACTACAGTGAAAGACCACATGTGGGAATTCCTCGTCCAAGAGATATTGAGAGTACCTTCAAAGAGAAAGGGGTGTCCAAACATCTGGATGCTAAATGTTTCTCATTGTGAAAGAACTATGATAACTCCGTGTTCCAGAATAGTCAGTTATGAAAGGTGCATCACACAAAGGACCTTCCCATGACCGACTGGCACCGCTGAGAGAGCATATTGCTGAACCCCGATTGGCCGAAAGAGAGCTCAAATGACCAATGTAAATTAAGAGGCGGAGATTGTCGCCGAAATAAAGTGCGGAGATTTTGATGAGAAGAGAAGAAACGAGTTGCAAGCAGACTGTTGGACTACGCCCACGAGTTCGGAATCCGAGAACCAACTGAGTTTCACGAAAAACCTTCGACTTCGACTGCTGTCTCCTACTACAGGCGTAAATAATTATTTAACCAAGATTAGAACAAGTTGTTCTTTTGTATATATAGGGCTGTAAAATAATTGTCTGGAAATTCTGCTTCTTATTTGATCAGTCTAGATCAAGACATTACAAATGATTGTTTGGGAGCTTTAAAAACAATAGCTTAAATTTTCTGCGTGACTTTTTAAAAATTCTTTTCTGCTTTATAGCCACAACAGGCCCCTGCACCATAAAATGCTTTCATGATAACTATAGTTACTTTTCGAATCATAATTTTTACTCTTCTCCGACATCGCGCATAAAAAAAAAAAAAAGCATACAAGTTCCGCATTCTCAAATATTTGCTGTTATGCCATAGCATAAAACAAATGAAAATGCATCGGTTTTGCATGCTGTTTTAATTTATTCAGTGGAATTGCAGACTTTAGTACCTTTTTATAAGTCTATAATAAAAGTTTTATGGACTATATTTTTCAAAAATGAATAAAATATACAAAGGAAGAAATTTCTTACTGAGAAAAGAATGTGCAAAAATGCATTCAATTTCAATAACTGAAGTATTACATTTCATAAAATTTGATTATTCTTTATTTACTTTACTTGAGAATAAACCAAACCAGAGGGTTTTATATTTTCTTTTTTTTCCCCATCACTGACTTCAACCGAACGCATTCCAAATGTCCTTATTTTTGGAGCATATTTATTTTTCGTTTCAAAGAACAAAACCGTGGAATCTATGTACAGCTCATAAAATTTTATCATCAATGCCATGCATAGAAGAGAAAAATAGGGAATTGTTATGAAGGAATATCAATAATTTTCCGCCAATATTCAATTCGCAGAATCTAAACTAAATTAGTAAGTGTAAAAATATGAAAAATATTTTACACTGGTGCAGAATCAATTGTTTTGAAAATCAAATGAAAAGCAATAACTTAATAACGCGGTGAGAAATATTTAATATTCTGTTCAGTTGATAATGTGAATATAAGTTCATGTTTTCTAGATTTAATATAAAGATATATTTATTATTTTTATATAATTTCTAAATATTAACAAGGTATTTATTTATATTTTAATATGCTTCTATGCTACAATAGGAAAAAAAAATCTGTCAAAAATAATATAAAGATATTTCATGGATGAAAAAAATGTGATTCTCAAATAAGTTACAACTGCCGAATTAAATTCGATTTTTGTAATATTGAATCTAACTCGTTACTTGTTTTCGTACATTTTGAAACTTCGACTTTTTTTTTTTTTTTTTTTTGTGCATATGCAATAGTCTTAGATTAAGAAAAGATAAAGTGTGCAGGAATTTTCAACATTTGTTAAAGTAAGAATGATTTAATTCATGTATTTTGATAAAATTTTGCATGATATGAAATAAACTGTCAATCACATTTTTGATACAATCTTTTCAATAAATGTACTTTTTGTACATTGATATGACTTTGTCTCGTAAATTTTCTGCCTCGTCATATAAATGTACTATTTTCAATCTCTATTAAGCTATTTTACGGAATTAATTACATTTAGATAGAGGTAAGTTTCTAGCTTGCAGGGACATAGCCCTAATTTATTGATCTAAATTGCATTTGTCTACAGTGGCGGATTTAAACACTTTTTTTTTTTTTCATTTAGGCAGTGTATATTATAAACCCCTCATTTAATATACTAGTCGATTTAGTTTCACATAGATTTTTAACTTAATCAAATGTTCAATATTTATTTTAGGTTGCTTTAATCATTTGGTAATCCTGTGAGAATGTACATGCTTTTATTGACATATTTATTATGATCCGCGACCGCACTACATTCACATTTTTACATTATATTAATTATGCAGACACTAAGTATTTATAAATACTGTAAATATATAAGTAAATGTAATTAAACAAATGGAAAACTGACTATTTGTATTTTGACAAAATATTACCATTATCCTAATATTTTATAATTTGATTTGTTACATGTTTTATTCGATTACTTGGTTATTAACCATCTTTTAAATCATTCTGCCTGCTCTGCACTCTTCCCCAGCCTAGCGGTCCTAGCCAACTGCCTGGCCAAAAATACGCCATTGTTTTTCTAGATTATTCTCGAGCGTTAGAGGAATGACAAAGTTTCGTCATCAAAGTGACACTTAAAAGGCACTTGATGATCCGCGCACTTTGCATTTGCTTCCAGCTTGCATTTCATAACAATCATTTTAATAGTTTTAGACCTGAACAACAGCACATAGTTTATCAAACTAACAAATTTACAACGATAAACGCTCTGTGTTTACTTTTTTCATTTAAGAAAGTGTAGAATAGATTTTAAAAAATTAAATGAAACAGTTATCAAAATTGAATTTATCATTATAAAAACTGCTCAAAATTAGCAATTTTTTAAAAATCGTTAAGAAACGGCTTATGCCTTTATCAATGAAATTATTTTGTTTTGCGATTCTAAAAAATTTTGTCGCTTTCAAAAAAGCAAATGAAAGTTTTCTTCTAAAAAAATAATTTTTATATAGATTTTATAATTTAAAGAATCAAAAATATCTTATTACTTTTAATTACTAATCACTGAGAAACTTTTTTTTCACTATAAGACTCTAATTTTTTTTTTTTTTTTTTTTTGTAAAACGCAATATTGACTTGCATACAAATTACATGATTGATAGGTAAGTAAGCATCACCATTTCCATGCTAATTCATGAAGAAGAGATCCAAAATTCCATTTTACGCTTTTATAGACAGTTTCTTTCAATTATCTTAGATTTTTTGTTTCTTTTCTTTCTTTCTTTCTTTTTTTTTAAGTTGCGCAAGCTTTAAGTGAATTCTTAGAAAGATCTCGGTATATCTGAAGGTGCGCATACACAAAACGAATGTTTATGCCTCAATATATGAATCACTTTTCAAAAACATGTATAAAATTTTATTGTGACACATGAATTGGTGGAATTCGCAGGCAATAAAGCTTTTATTTCGAAATTTGGAAATCTTATCAAGCGAGCTTTCTTCTGCTGCCCATGCTTCATGGATATCGCCCATTTTTCTTTTAGTATTCTCTGTCACTGGTTTTGGTGCAGAAATATCACCAATGGAGCGTATGAGACACTTAAAAAAACAATCGAATATTTGGAAAGGTTTGATTTATTCGCTAATTTTGCTTTATCACTGTATTTATTTATAAAGTTTTTGTGACTTTTAAGGTGTTCAATTCAGATTTCTACGACTAAAAGACCGTGAATAGTTTTTGTGTAAATTTACTGTAGATTGTCAAACAATCACATTTTAATACCTAGAGAATGCCTTTCTAAGATGCACATTCGATTAGATGTATTGTACTAAAATTTCATAAATTTTGTATCGTACGTGCTATTTTACAATTGGATGAATCTAAACACCAAAATTTGTGTGTCAAACTGCCTTGATGAAAAATGCAAGTCGGCGATTTTATCATAAATTTTGAGGGATTATACGTAACATGGCAAAAGTTGAAAATCGAGTCGAGAAAATATATCATGCTTTCATATTCATTTTTATAAGAAAAGCGTGACATGTGGTATCTTTCAGGCGCATTGATAAATAATTTATTCACTGAAAAAATGGTACCTAAAGTTGGATTATATTTCTTCGGTAATTCTTTCCTAAATAGTCACGTGAAAGCTTTTACATTCTTGATTTATAAAAGGTCATGACGGCATTTGATTTTTAGGAACACAACAGCTTTTGAATATGTTTCAAAATATTAAATACGGAAATAAATTAGCTTTATGTGTGTACGAAATATGAAATTCTCAATGGGAAATTATTTAACTTGGATATTGGCAAAGTATACTCTCGTCGAATTTTTACTAATTTTCATTCTATTCCTAGCGATTCTAATAGAATCAATGCGTTTGATATGACAGTCATTTGACAAACGTAATTTTGCCCTGTCGTTTATCTATACAGTCTTAATTTGTGCCTTGGCGACTCGTCCAGTTTTCTAATGCAAAGTGCGCAACGAATTGCAAGATTTAATTGGCGTATTTACACATCACGGGAGCATTAATTGGCTCATAAATTAATAAATGTGGAATTATTTTAAATGTTTTATATAACATTCCTGATGAATAAGGAGAAACCTTTAATGTTGTCTTCATAGGCTTCTGGTCCGAATAATATTTATACCCTTGAATTGCTATTGCGATTAAAAAGTATCGGGAATGTTTTATTTAAAATACATATACTGGAAATCCTTTGCTAACTATTATGAAATATTCTCACGACTTTGGTTACTATTAATATTAGTATTACCATTTCATATTTGATTTCATATATCGTGCGAAAATAATTTTTTTAATGTGATAAGACTTATAGCTTTTTTCGATTTTCCAAAATGGCGAATGTGATCCAGTAAAGAACATCAAAATTTATTTTCGCAATGAGGTTTCTGCTACGAAAACATGTGAAATTTTGCAAAAAGCCTTTAAAGGTAGATTTTAATTAAAAACAAGAGTATTTAAGTGATATAAAATATTCTCATTCTGGTAGATCATCCATTTTTACTAATCAAAATGTTAGATTAGAGAATTGATACTTAATGACAGTCGTTTAACAATGAGAGACGTTATTTATCAGGTTCTTATATCGAAAACAACATGAATTGTAGCGAGATAACTCCTAGCTTTGCACCATGATAATATACCTTCTCACAGTGTCATTATTATTCTTGAATTTTTGACAAATTCAACAAATACGATTCTGTATCCATCATATATGGTACAGTGTGACTTTATTTCTACTGTTGAAACTGAACTCTTTGTGATCGCTATTTTGAGAAAAATTCCCAACAAACCCTGAAGAGGTTTCACTGAAACGACTTTAAAACATGTTGTGTGAGTATCGGGTTGCGTTTGTCAAAAAGGTACTGCAATCACAAGAGATTAAGCTGAAGGAAATGTAATAAATACAGACCAACAATTTGACGTCTTTTGTTTTATGCTAGCATTTCCAATTCTTTTTAATCACAGTAGTATGACATTTTTTATAATGAATATTTAACTCTATTATTGGCTTTCTATTAGTCATCTGCTTTTAATATTTTGATAAGGGATAAAATTTGTAAGGCTTACTATTTGCATTAACAGGAATTTTCTTTTCAATTTGTGTGTGTGTGTGTGTGTGTTGTTTGTTTAAAGCAATATTTTGATTTAATTCATTCAAATAAAAAGTTCCACAGTTTGTTTGTACGTTGAAATATTAAATCTTTTTTTAGATAAAATGCTCATAATTGCGCTTTAGAGGCTTTCTTTGAAAATATGGATAAATATCATTATTTCCAAAAAGCCAAATACTCTTTCTCAGTATTCAAATTATTAACCATATTTCAAATAAAATATAAATTCTATGGTATTTTTGTTGCAAATCATATTGAATTATCGTTTCTCTGTAATTGTATCATTATTCTAGTGGTAAATATTTAAAGAAAATTATAGTTATTACCTTTTTGTGCAATGATTTGTTTAAGTAGGGCATATACTATGTTTGATTTTTTTTTTTTTTTATATGGATAACGTCTAGGGATGAAAAATAGATTTTTCATAAGTAGCAAATCTACGATATTTTTTTATTAACATATTTTTGCATACCTCTCAGTGAAAAAGATAGGATATTACTTTTATCCTTTTTTCTTCAGTTCAAACTTAACTCCATTTTCTGGAAATATTTGATAACTGTACAATTATGACAGAATACAGTTTCCTAGCATCATTTACACAGGCTTTAGGAGTGAACATTATTTTCTCGTGAATTCATTTTTACATTCCTTAATTCTGCAAATTATTTAATTGAAAATTTATTTTACACAGACGTCTATAAATTTAAGATTAAAACATTTGAAAACTGAAGTCACAATTTTATTTTGGTGAAACTGTTTTCCCGTAACGTTATTTACAGTCTATTAATACTTTTATTTATTTAGTTTTTTTTGTATGTGTTTATCTGTTAATATCTATAAATTAAGAATATCCGAAATTTTATTTTCTTTTTATAATAAATTGAAAGTTCATTCTTTCATCGAAATAAAATTCGAAAAAAAAATCTTCGATTAAAATAGTGCGTAGTGATGGAAATATTGGAATGTAAATCGCGGATATTTGAACGAATACTTCTGCTAATGATAATGTACACATTCGCATTAGGTCTTCTTAAATGTACACATTCGCGACACTTTTGAGAATGGGAAAAAAAATTTCATGTCCTAGTACAAGTTCAGTGTGTTGTCAACTCTTTAATTTGGTAGTATTCTGGTGCAAAATAAACGATGCATAGAGAAAACATGAAGTATTTTTTCAGCAATAAGAAGAAAAAAATACTGTTTATATAGATAAAATTCCAAATGGTTACAGTTACAATGATAAGTGTATTTATAAGTAACAGTATAAGAACAAAACTAAGGTTAGCAACAAATAAAGCAACAAACTAAGGAGAGGCTGAATTTTAAAAAAAGTCGCCGCATCCTAATTTTATCGGAAAAATTTTGTTGTAACCCTAAATATTGAAAAACAAATTTCTGTATTAACTAATAATGATTGAATTTAAATAGCCCATTTACAAATGGTTATTGAAACCTTTCCAGAATAATTATTTCTATAATTTTTGCATGCAAATATTGAAAATCCTTTAAGGAAAAGTTTTGAAAAATCTTAATCCTCGGGAACCTATAATGCACGCATAAACTTCATGTTGGTTCGTAACCCACAGGTCAAAACGCTTTGGCGTAGGTCGTGCTTCAAATTATTTTTCGTAAGTCATGAAAATAATTTATTCGTAATGACTTGATAATTTAATAATAATAGAATCATAAATAAACAATGACAAATTTTTCGATTTTTTTTTTCCAGGTCGAATTAAACGTTGTTTCAATTGCCGATCTCGAGGTGATTTGGGCGACTGTAAAGATCCTTTTCCTCATAATGCCACTTCTGTTGAAGAACTTCGAGCGGTAGAAGCTTTACCGTGCGCTTCAGGATGGTGTGCCAAAATTGTTGAAGGAAAAGGAGACGGTATGTCATTTGTTTCTAATATTATGGTTGCATGTTTCAAAATATTTCCTTTGCAGAACTTCGTTATAAACAAATGCAGATTGTTTTTGTTTTTTTTTCTTCCCAAGATTCCTCATAATGCAAAATAAATTAATTTCATTCTCGCCTTCATTAGCATGGCTTATTGTCGCTAATGTTCGATGAAACGGGGATTGAAAGGGGAAAATGAATAATTTGACGACAGTTTATTATGAAATGACAAAACGTAAGATATTATATACAAAAACACCTTTTAACTTTTATTAAATCAATTATTGTATCTAATGTTTATATTAAATTTTATTTTAACAATAAAAAGGTATAGGAATTTTCGAAATTAACGCTGCATTGCAACAAATTCTATCCTTGGTCAGTGTAACTAATTTTTCTAAATTGTTAGTGAAAGTAAATACTTTATATATCATAAAAATGTATCGTTAGTTTAACACATTTTTTTTTAGTGACGCAGCAAGGGTAAGTAGGCCTGGGGGATAGTGTTTATGTCCTCGTCGTATTTGATATTATCAAGCAAGTTAAATGCGCTACCATTTTATCTATCTTTAAAACTATCACCCTAGGCATCTAAGCTTCGCTTTCTATCCCTCGACACGCTATAATATGCATTTATCAGTTTTAAAACTTGCAAAGCGATAGCGATGTGAAGTTGTATGTCTTATCTTCCTCCCTCCCCCCCTTATGCCATGGAAACACCACGTTCTTCACCCATCCGAATACTTCCGTTGAAGGCTGTCGGTAAAGAAATCAATAATAGAAGCAAAGGCATTGAAAATTAGGCAAGGGACAACATTTGTACTGTCTACGAAATAAATATACATAAAATATCCAAACATTTTTTATTTGGAAACTATTCATCGAAAAATAAAAGTGGAAATGCCTGTCATCGTAGAAATATATCCTCTATATATGTTTTAAATATTTTTTTCCTTGGGAATCTCTTTCATACTTAGATTTACATAAATTGCAATTTTTCTTTTCTAGTATATAAATGACACTGCAATTTTGAATAAGCGAATGATGGGTTATAAAAAAAAATTGAAATTCCTAACTTCAAATAAATTTCCATTTTTTTTCAATAAATTTTAAGATATAAAGATTCCTTCAACATAAGTTGTTGTTTTTTTTATTTTACATCAAAATACATAATAAGCAATACAAAAGATAGACATTATATTCATTTTATTTTTTAATTCGTGAGTAATTATTTTTTTAATTGGGATACACAAAGATTTTGATCGATGGTGAATTATCGAAAATATCAATATTCCAAAATTTATCTGTTTCCTTCAAGGTTAAGATACGCAGCACTAACCAAAAGGTTTCAGAACACAGTGATTTTGATTTTCGTTGAAAGGCATCACAGCTTTACAAAAGGATTCGCTGGCAGGAATTAAACGTCACAATGGAACGAAAAACAAAGCATTGTTCAACGTTGCTTCAGATTAAGAAGTTTTGTTCTTTCTAAAATGTAAAGGCGATAGGGAAAAAATCAATACATGTAATAGATTCTACTCTGCTTACATTTGTAAAAAAGCAACGTTTGAATCATTAAAAAGACAAATGAGAGTCGATTAGTTGTAGAAATATTTTGTGAAATTTTAATTAAATGTTTCGATAAATTTGTTGTTCTATGCCCTGTCTGGTAAAATGAGTTTTAAACCATTAAGATTTTTTTTTTATACCCAAAGCATCGTTTGATCAAAACTTGAACAAGCTGATCAATAGTATTATGCTAATTACAGTATTATCTGAAGTTAAGCATTTGTTTTTAACCTTTTCATCTGCTCCAAAACTTTTTTAGCTTAAACTTATTTTATTTTAAATTAAAACTTCTGGATAAGTTCAGCAATTATTTCGAACAATGTGCGTTGAAAATATTACTTAACTATTATTTTTGTTAATTAAATACGAGAATAAAAATAAACATTTCGAATTCTTAATTTTTACTTTCTCGTATTCGAAATATAGAAATATTGGATTCATTAAAAAAAAAAAAAAATAGAACTCGAGATTTTGACGAATTTCCATGTTTCAACTTCATTGAGTCTGAAAAACACATTATGTTCGTATCTCTGTGAATACGATAAGTAAAAAACGCCTTAAGCTAGATGGCTTAAATTTTGTATATGGAATTATAACCAAATTTATGGATTTCTATAAAATTTTAAACGAACTCCATTCTCAAAAAGTCTGTCCGGATGTTTGAGTACAAGTGAACTCGAAAGCTACAAAATGAAAAGAACTGGGTAGATAAAATCTGTCACACAGAGTTAGCATCTAAAATATCGATACTTACCAAATCCGTCAAACGGCTGACTATCTGGCAAACTCAATAACTCATAAACGCAATGACTTAAATCAATGAAATTCGGTAAATGGTCCTGTAACTACAACTATAGTTTCTTGTCAAAAAAGGTGTCCGAAATATATATTTTTTCGATGGATTCAACAAAAATGCTAGGTTAACCCAAAGATCTAACTATCGTTCATCAATGCCATGCCTGTTATTCGCAATCTTACCCAAGGTCCACAATTTTATGCGGAGGAAGAGGGAAAAGAATTTTATTCGATAGTATGCGAGAAAGTTCCGGGGAGAATACTCCTGCTGGTTTTAAGTTATTATATTAACTGAAAGAAAACTTAAATAAACGAAAACAGTGAGCAAGCGAATTATTAATTTTTTGAAAGGCGCAAAGCTCGGAAACGTTTATCTAATGTTTTTAATGTCAGAAAGTAGAAATGTTATCGATATTATACAGAGGTGTATCTACGTAAATTGATGCATAGAGCAAATGCCAAAACAGCGCTTTTTAAAACTTCTGCGCTCTTCTCCCACCCTTCGAAAAACGATACGGAGAGGAGGTGAGTTAAAATCAAACCTAAATAATTATATTAAAAACTTTTAAATAACATAGTCTAGCAACCGATCAATACATCTAATTTAATCAACATTAATTAAAAGAATTAAATAACACAAAAATTGTAAAAGCAATCGTTAAAAAAATTGTAATTAAATTGTGCGAAAGCATTTGAAATTATACTAGAAACGTATTGATTTATAAATCAAAATGTACATTATTCGCGATTCTTTCAGAGGTTCCCAAGATCATCAGTACAATTCAGAAGTTTCACAAAAATAATTACTAGAATTTTTCATTTCAGTCCTTTTTAAGTAGTTGAAAGAATTAATATATCAAACATTTCCTGAGCAAGATTAACAAAATCCCATTAAAATTTTTTGAAACGATTAAAAATTAAGAAAAAAAAATCACTTTAATGATATATAATTAGGATGTCCTTCAGATGAAAGAGCCATCCGTATTTGATATACATTTTAGTTATCTTTATTAAAACTAAAAGTGAATATTTATGTCTATGACCTGTGGGGTCGTTAGAGCATTACAGATCAAATTAGTTGATTTAATTCTATCAAGCACGACTCAAATATCTTTCGGATAGTGGGAATTCGCATCTCAAAGTGCACTTTTTCTCCAATTTTAACAATTTTATAAAAATATTTCTTGATGTGATTTAAATTTGAACTTAATTCGGTTTTAAATTCGAACAATGAAATTAAACATATTTCATCGTTTCATTACGAAATTAATACAATTAACCCTTTAAAGGGCCATTTTTTTCTAGTCATGTTATGTTAAAATATTTTTAGGCTTGAAATTAGAATAAGAAAAGCGATTCGTTTAGCTTATTAAATAAATTTAATTTGATTAATTAATAATTAAGTATCAAATAAAGACGCATCATTTTGTGTAAAATAAAGAACTAAAGCATCTAAGTTTCTGTCCTTATAAAAAAAATTTCTCAGAACTTATGCTAACCTACACAAATTCATACAAAGATTGATAAATTTGGTGGGAAGCATACTTCCCACGGCCCTAGAAAGGGTTAACTTGACGGCTGAACTAGCTGTGATTTTAAATTTAATTTTGCAGTGCGAATTTATAAATATTTATGGAAATACTATAATTTATATTAGATTACAATATCAACGGTTTATTTCATTTGAATGATGAAAGAACGTATTATACCGTTTTGTTTTGCCCGCATTTTTTTAACTATCCATATTAAATACAGAAAAAGACGATTACTAAATAGTATTTCGCGAATGATTTACAAATGAAAATCCATGGTCAATTATTAAAATAATTCTCATATCATGATTCATTTTTAATGAGTTTTACAAACATAAATGTATCAATTTATTTGAATTTGAAATTTACAAACATAAATGTATTTATTTATTTGAAACTGAAATTTAGATAAATATATATTTTTTTAAACTATATTTAGAAATTGAAGAATGTAGAAATCCAGTTAAAGAGCATATTTTTAAAAATAATTAACTTTAATTTTTTTATCGAATTAAAGTCAACAGTTGGTAATATAAAATTTAAATTGATTATTTTGAATTCTTTTTATTTTATTACTGAGTTGAAGATTTAACTAGCATAAGCTTTCACAGGAACCTTTGAAATTAAAGAAAACATGCTTGTGGAATTCGTAAATACTTTTTCATCACATTTAAGGAAATAACTCAGTAATCGATATTGTTGAAAAAAAATAAATAAAGTGCTAGTCAAAATTTTTGCTTTTATGTTAAATAATGAAGAAATTAATTTTTTTTAAAGTTCCAGAATATTATGTACAAATCAAATAAAGGCAATTAAATTCAAGTTTTGCATTTTTTCTAAAACAAAATCAAGAATTAGGTAATTAATTTTGCACGAAAATATTTTAAGCTTTTTTATAATTCTAATCTGAAGTTCAAATAGATTATGAAGAAAAGTATGTGGGTTAATTATTTAATGCCAAACATTGTGCAGCAATTGAATGATCATTGGCGGCACGAATTTCTCAAATTGTACCAGGTTATAAAACAGGGCTGTAAATCCAGTCAATAATTCGTTTTCAAGCACGGAGCTATGTTATAAGCTAAAACACTGTCAAGACTTCTTTCGTTGTTCGGTGAGGCGAATTCGCAACAAAATATGTTCATTCTAGCCTCAAAAAATTCAAATTAATAATTCATTATTCCATTTTTTATAGCTTATAATGCACTTAGGCATTATTATTAATGTAATTTATTTCCGTTCTTCTTATTCAGTTTAGTTATAGCAATTCTAAGCAACCCATTCGTTATTTTGCTGATCGATAAAACTTTTCGGTGAATAGAAACATGGCCTTCTACACTTATGTTAACAAGTTCAGAAGGTCATGTTTCTATGCTCGATTTCACATTAATCTTATTGTATCAAATGCTACTTCCATGATCATTTATATCATGGAGATATATCTACATTTGCTTATTAATCAAAAAATATTTCCAAACGTTCCTGATTTGTTTGTAAACGCCAGAAATGAAGTGACAAAATAATGATTTGAAATTGGGAAATTTTGAGGTAATTGAGTATATCAGAGTATTAAAGTTCATTTTTGTTTTAAAGAAATTTTAGTTTGGTGAAATAAATTGATTTTTTAAAAGGGTGTTTTTTTTTTGCTTCTTAAATGCGATTTATTCCAAAATTTTGTGCTCCTTGGTGATATTTCCTGGCCAAGGTATATTTCCTGCCAAGTACACCCTAATTACGTCAGATTCTATCTTCCTCTATACCTTCCGAGATCGTACAAGAATTTTCAAAGTCCGTAATTCAATTCAAAAACTTTTTAAAGTTTTGTAAATGGGCAAATAAAAATGTTCATTCCTCATGTTTATATGTTGAATTACAAATGCTTCTAATTTCAGTGCAAAAGGCTCGAATTTAATAAATAATTCAAATTTATCATTTCAGATAGAAATATTTTTTAACTTTCAAAATTCTAACATTGTCTTCATCTTAAGAAAGATAATTTAATACATTGAAGTTGACTTTCAATCATTTTGAACAGAAGTTCTGAAAGTTCGGATTAATTAATGTTGTTCGTTACTTTAAAAGATGCAATGATACACTTGACGGTTTTAAATTTTTCATTCGTAGAATTAATTTTTACATTCGTGATTTTTCTGATATTTCGCTTTATTGCTTTCTAAACTCTGACAGAATTTGGAGCAGAAATAAATCTTGCATGTAATACAGTTTTCAAATTTTGCCTTAAAAATAAAATCAATCGAATGCCAAACTTCTCTGCAAATTTGTATATTAGACTCCATGAAAATGTTAATTTTTTTTTTTTTTAAGCGGCACTGTTCCTCATAACCTTCCTCTCCCCCCCCCTCTCCTTTGAGAAGTGACATACTCACCATGTCCCTGTAACAAAATAATTTAAGCCCTTGGAGGCTTTCTGCAATTGATTATTACAGAAGTTAGCACACTTTATTGTATAAAAATGACCAGTTAAAGCTAATTTTACTTTCAGATTATGCTATAGCTACGGAGAGAATGTGTCTCCAAAGACCCCCAGGAGATGAAGAACAAAGATGTGCACCAACTTTATTCCAAGGAAGGCGTGTGTTGATGTGTTTTTGCAAAGGTGATCTGTGCAATACAGCTACAGCTATGCAAGCTACCCAACTCTATGTCCTCTCCTGTATTTTAGCATTTATTATTTTCAAATTTTGGTTATGACATAAACGTTGATGATTTTTTTTACCAAAATATCACACTATTCATAGATGTGATTCTCTGGTATTAATGTGATTTTAAATATTTCCTTAATGCTTCCTAAATACTTATGAACAAGTGACTTCATTTGAATCCTAGTGTGTGCTCAATATTTATTATAGATATAAAAAAATGGAACAGGTCTGAAATGTGTCCTATTTGTATCAACTATTTATGCCAGAAGAAAGAATATTTCAGTTTTAAGCAGAATATCTCATGAGAATAGATTTTAGTTATAAGTAGTCTGATATAACCATTTACTGTGATGAAATTGTACTTTTATATTTATAGTATTTTTCTTGTTTTAAGAATAAATTTGTAAATAAATCTTTGAATTCAGGCGCTTTTTTTCATTCCGCATTCAAGCAGTATTCGCGGTGGACAACGGTAATTCAAATAAAGGAATTGTTTTGTAACTAATTGATCACAAAAATTCCACTTTAAATGTAGATAAGATTTTTGCATTATCTTTTTAAAGATTTTATATATACTTAAATTCTAGAGTATATCTAGAGTTTGCGACATCAGGAAGGTGTATTTGCATTCAATTGAAAATTACAACTATTACTGAAACAAAAGTAAAAGTACTTTTTATCATTTGAAATCATGAATAGAGAAAGAAATTCTAGATTACGATTAAACACCAATAATATGTAACGAAATAAATTACTGTAATCTAATATTTATGGAAAATTTGTTGCAAATTTATGAAATTAATAAGGAGCAATTTTCGAGTGTTTTTATTTAAAACATAAGATACAGTATAAAAATATAAACATATATGCTTATAAGGACAGAACAAAAATCAAGTAACATGATGTATATGCACAAAATACAACCAATTTCAGATTTACATACGTAAAATATTAAATGTATCACAGTGAAAGTCCGAATCCTAGACGAAATGCAATTTCTACAATATCTTGATGTGCAGAATCCTGGAAACAAACATAAAGCTCGCGGGGTTCGGGAGTGAAAAATAATCTTCTAAACAAAATAAAAAGAAAATTAGTTTTCTACGATTATACGCGATAAAACGGATCGAAAAGTTTCAAATTTCTGAAAAATGAAACGAGGGTGAGAAAAATTTCTTCCGATCCCGCAAGGGCCTTAAAAGTCGTGTAATGTGGCGAAAATCGACTGTTTTTCTATAATTTGTAAATCCCTCTTTATTTGTTAATAATTTCCGCTTGTCCATTGCCTGCAAAGTAAATAAAACTACACACAAAATTACTTCAATGTATAATTTTTAGTTCCCAATTGTCATACTCTGCACACATTTTGATGGTGAATTATGCTATTAAAAGAAATACATTACAAAACAAAGCTCTAAAAATTGGAACATTTTTTAGTAAAGAACGAACTACAAGAATACAGAAATAAACAAATTAATAGATATTTAAGAAAATACATCAGCTATCAAAATATCTCGATGTCTATTTAACTTTTTATACATGGTATTTTACTTTTTCAACATTACGAATCCAACCCCGATATTGATTTAAAACAACCCATTAAGCAGATACTATTATACCTTAATATTTCAGTTGCCAAAAAAATCAGCTAAATATAGTGAAGCATTGACTATTCACGATTCTGGTCAATTGTAACAGCTTAGGTAGATTAATACCATTCGAGTACTTTGCTATGCTATTGCTGACTGAAAAAGAAAATATTTGGGCGTCATCAATACTACAGGTGTTGAAATTATAACCAGGATATAGTTCATAGTCCAAAGCCATTCAAGTAAGTCACTACCCTTCTTAATAACTACAGATCCTGAGTATGAATGTAACATCATACTTTCAGTTTGAGTAAAAAAGCGTCAATAATGAGTTGGATGACAGGAAACCGGACAAATTTTAAAGGCGAGGCAATCATTCACAAAGGAGAAAAATAAGCAAAAGTTTGAGACAATTAAAATTAAGTATTAGAGTATATGGAAACTATTCAAATGAATGTTTAACATTTACCTTCTTTCTCGCTGTTAAGACATTAGCGATGATGTATTTAGTTATTCAGTTTGATGCAGTACATGAATGAGAAGAGTTCGCATGTGAAGTGATGTATGATTACGGTCGGTCAAACAGTCGCAGGCTAGCGTACATACACCATGTAACTGAGCGCGTACATCAGAAACTGATATGTCATGAAATATAACCAATTGTCCGTATTCCCAAGATAAAGCACATGAAAAGCTGGGTGGATAAGAAATAAGATTTATTTTTAAAGCAAGAAGTTATTATATATTAACAGTAAATATCAGCATGATGCATAGGATATATAATCATTTGGGATATTTCAAGTGTGAATGAAATTGTATTTATTTTTTAACAAGAAAGTTTGTTTGCTTAAGAGCAAGTTTAACATATTTTTTCCCTATTCACACATTGATATCCTGATGTTTCTCCATAACTGAAAAATTATATTTAGCAAACTATAATTTATTTATTTAGTAAGGCACCATACCATATTTGTGTTCAAGGCCTAAAAATCCAAAGGATAGCACAGTTCAAAAGCACTACAAAAAGTCTTCAGAATTGAGTTAGAATGAACTCTACTATTCTAATTCTCATAAATCTGACTTTCAATTCAAGTATCATCAAGTCTGAAGAAACAGTAAAATTAGTACAGTGAGCATAAAAATCTATGTAAAAAAATTTAAGGGATACGAATTTTTAAAAATAGATTTCTAAAAAAGTGTTTCCTAAAAATTTTTTTAAATTTTTCTTACTACATTCGTGCCATTATTTCCTTGACAAATAATAGAAAATTGCAAAATAAATCTCCAAAACTTGACTACTATAAAGAAAGAAAATAGAAAATATTTCCTTAGACCTAAATTTTTTACTATGCATATACATCGAAATGTTATTATTAACCTACGTAGAAACGAGTGAATATTATGGTAATAAATAAAACTTGCAATCCTGCAATTGCAGGTTTATTATAACTTCGTACAGAATGTGCTACCGGATGTTCTAGAGTTATTTTGATAGAAAATATTTTTTTATTATTTTTAAGCTGGTAGCAGACTAGCGATCTCGGGCAAACACATTTCGTATGAGTGCAAAATGCGGAGATACAAATATTCATTCCGACACCCTCAAAACGAAAGGCTCGCAATAATATTGTTTTATTGCCTCTTAGACGATCTCTTATTGCTTACAATGTATCAAAAGATTTAGAAAGACATTCTGTACCTATTTCAATTGTATTGAAGCTACTTTGCGGCAAGAACTATGAGCCTATATCAAAAATTATGATTTTACAAACTAATATGAATTATATTTTTTTGCAGTTATTAGTGAATGAGTATACTGTTTATTATTTTCTTTTATTACCTAATAATTATATTTCACATTATATTAATATGTGTCTTTACATGTTTGGTACATTTTACTTTACAAGAAACTGGTTTTCATATTTAATACTTTACATTTACAGTTTGAAAAAACATATAAAACTAGTGGAATACTTTTTACATGGAGTAATATATTACTTTCTGTTGAATAAGTTTAGTTTCTCACAGTTAAAATTGTTTATTTATATCTGAAATTAATAAAATTTTAAGAATTTATATAACTAGAAATTTTACTTAAACATCTTTCTGTTTGTAAACTACTTCAGGCATAAGAATTTATGTAAAAAATAATAACCTTGTTGCACACAAATAAAAATTTTGTTATATTCTATGAAAATATTATTTTTTAACTCAATATTTAAAATTTGGGCAAACTTTTTTTAAAAGAGGTGGTACATTTTTAGCACCACGATGCTATTTAGTATTCTATTAAATAAAAATAAAATGTTTTGAATCATATCAAATTTCACGCTTTAAGATTTAATTTTGAATATTTTAACAAATCTACCAATTAGAATAACAGAAAAAAAATTAGAATAATGTTATAACAACAGATAATTCTTAATTTAAAAAAATAAATTCCTGAAATATACAAAATGTTTTTTTTTTTTTTTTTTTTTTAATTTTGTTCGCAGAATAAACCATTACGTTTTAAATATATAGTTTGTCATTGAATGGCTTAACAACGGAACTACTAAGGAAAAATATTTTTTAGCAATAAAAGATTCAGGAAAAAAACCACCATGTTTGAAAGACTTCAATGGATTCTTTCAAATTAAAAATATGTACCAAAAAGAGAATATGACTGAAATTTAGTAGTTTTTAATAACTGAAATGTTCATTTGTGTTAATTTCTAACAAATTTCGCCGTTTAATTGCACTAAATACAAAATATTTAAATTTCATTTGAAATGTGTTTCGAAGTTTCGATGGATCTTTGACTCTTTTTCCGATGGCCACACATAGCCTTTCGTATCCACTGTAGATCTGAATTAAACTAAAATGGAGGGTGATCTCCGATTTTCCGTTCTATCGATGACGTCAAATAGATCGAAAATTATCGGTTCATTTTTGAGCAGCAAATATTTCGGTGGAAATTTTCTGACATTCAACAGGTAAATCTAAAGATTGCTCGAAATCACCCTCGGTAACTTTTCCAGTGTGCCAGCAGCTTTAAAAAGTTAACTTTTAAAAGTTATTACAGCTATTGCTATAATAAACAGACAAAAAGAAAATTTAAAATTAATGAAAAACAGATAATTTTCTCCCACTCTTTACGACTTTTAAGAGCCCATGTGTTAGGGGAAGATATTATTTTATTATTATTAAGTTCATTTTTAAGCAATTTGTGATTTTTCCAAAAAATTTTTGGTCTACCCTCATACATATATTAATAAACAGAAGCTGAAGATATATAGATCTGCCTGAGTGGCACTTAAAAAGAAACAAACCTTTATGTAATAAATGCAGTTTGGACTAGAATATCTATATATATGCTAAAATTGCCTTAAAAGAACTAGACTGTACAGAGTGTTCCAAAAGATTGAAACCTACTAATTATTTGTCTTTTGGAGAAAAGAAAGAATTAGTTTGAATATTTTTGCAATTTGTAAGGTAAAAATTACCTCATTTTATTGAAACAGTTTAATTATTAATTTTCAAGTCACTTTCTAAAGTTTTATATGAATTCCTTAGACAAAATAGGTCAATTAGAAATTCTTTGACTAAATTACGGGATTTTAATGCTTTGTCTCAAATGTAAATACAAAATCTTCCTTTGGTGGTGTATCTCATAAGAAAAAAACTTGTTTTTCCAGTAATGGTTTTTGTAGTTTTGCTTGCTTTATCCTTGTAAACAAGCATTCAAAGCCCAAAAATTGTTCTCAGGAGCACCCTAAAAACTGGCTTCATTTTTAAAGAAAAATTTGTCTGTGAATTCATCTTTTATGACTCAGTTGCAAGAACTGATCATGATATTCCAAATTGATCATGATATTCATACATATATTTGATAACATATGTATGAATGCAAACATGTATTTTTCTATTAAATAATCGCGTTGCTCACTGCAGAAAATTTGCAAAGCATAATTCACAAGTCTATATTATGTGTCTATTCCCTTTATCTTTAGTTCTTTAAATCGCTATTTTTAATTTATAACCTCCATTATTTCAATTTTTCAATTAAGCATAACTCTCCGTCAGTTTTAAAGATACAAGTATGCAATATATTGTTACGAAATTTCCGGGTTCGTTTGGATAGTGGAAGTTATATAGTGTGGAGAACGCTCAATCAGCAAGCGGCAGTAGAAAATAAAACAACGACGTTTATTTACACGAAGACACACAGGACAGCACAAGGACGACAACTATATACAGCACAGAGAAGACAATTATCTTCAGCCGAGACGTGCACACAACAAGACTCTACTGCAGACAGTAGCGCACAGCTTAGTTCAACACTAGATTGACTCCGTCGCTGCTCTGCTAATCTCCGGAAGACTCGTTCTTCACCGCCGATTCTGACTACTCTCGGCAGCTGCAGACTGCCTCCTTTTATAGGTCTCAGGAGGCGGGGTTAGAAGCCTCTCAACCAATCAGGAACTTTCGAGGCGTATCTCGGTTCCTACTGAACGGATCGGGAAAATTCTCGATTTTTCGGGTTTATTCTATTTTGGCGCCAAATTCGTCGCCAAGCTCTAGGACCTCCGACGCGACACACGGACTCCGTCCAATACAGATGACTGTAAAACAGTCTTACTGATGACGGAACCAACAATGCTGGAAAGCAGAATTACAGATTCGTAACAATATACATATTATAATTGTTGTGGTTATGCCAAGAGGGAAATTTTCCAATTGACCTTATCTTCGGGGATCGAATAAAAATTTGATAAGTTTTATTTTCTGAAAGTTAATAAGAAACCTATTTCTCCAGCACAAATTAATCTCCTCCTATATAGTGAACAAATTAGAACATTTTTCACACTCAGGCTTTTTGTAAATTTCAAATTTTTTGGAACACCCCCTGGGTATAGTAAATTACTTCAAATATATATTACAAATTAGACACACGCTAATTTTTAGAACTTTCTTTTGGAAACATTCAATTTTTGGCTGACCTTATATGTGTTTTGTGTTCTAAAATCTGAAGCATACGCGAATTACATCTGCCTTAGCCCTTTGCACTCAGAATGCTTTTCTCTGATACCATTTTCAACAGAGCATCGGTTCTTGATTATGAAGGTTAAAAATAATTATCTACAAAGCTGCCAGAAGCTGCAGATGATTTTTTGTAAAAATTAAACAGGTCTCAAAGCACAAAAATGAGCCTTCATAGTCAATGAATATTTATGCACCTAATTACCTTTTCAAGTGCAAATCATTAATAACATAACATCGTTAATAGCAGTTTTCTGTTATTCTATGATATAAATCTTTCAATAACAAAAAAAAGTCGTTTCTCAAAATGAATTTATATTTTATAAAAAGAAAATCTATCATATATAAATATTTTTAAGTCAAATTTTATTTTATATCTGCCTTAAGTGATCCAAAAGATCGCATAATGTAGCTTTTTATTTCTTATAACATGATAATATACATAATAAAGAATAAAAGAAAATATTAACTGTTTCAAATACTTACCCAATTACCCAAAAGGTCATTGAATTCTTCTGTTTTGCATTATCTTTAGGTGTATATCGAAACAGAACTCCTTGCTCATAGGCATTTCGTAGAAATGAATTCACTCCATATTTTGTAACAGCAGAAGATTTAATAATTTCCTGGAATTTTCAAATATTTAAATCAATTAAAAATTATTTTTGGCAGCTTCACAGCACAGTTGTAGCAATCAACAACTGTCTTCTGTTTCATATTAACTATATGAACAGTTAAACCAATTTAATATAAGAAATATGGATTAGTACGGGCATTTTTTTACAAGTTGCTAGAATACAGAAAAATTTCGAATTGGTGAAACATAACCATATTATCACTTCTTTCCTTCTTCTGATATTTGTCGAATCCACATGATCTCAGATGTTACAAAAAGGGGTAAAAACTAACTGTTCTTCATTAATTTTGGAATTTAAAAATTTCTATCTGTTTGTTGCATTTACTTTCAAGATATTGAGTATTTAACAGCTTAATATTTGTTAAATATTTTTAAATTCAAAAGCAGTCTGTATACTATTCTAGTCGTACATACCCGCCAAGTTGACAAAGAAAAAAAGATGCTAAATTACAGTAGAATCTAATGTATTTCAGTATGCCGTTTTTAGTTCCAAATCATCATCATAACCTGCATATATAATCTTGAGGATGAATATACAATGATTCGATGTATATGCTTCAAAATTATTTAGATTAAAAAAATATATATATTTGTTAACGACAGTATATTGCAAACCAAGCTCAAAATTTAGAATAACATTTGTTAACAAAGAACGAGACAAGAATACAGAAAATAACAAAAATTGATAATGATAAAGAAAAAAAGTGTGTGTTTTAAAAATAATTTTCATAGAATTTTTCGGGTCCTTAACCAGAGGATGCGTGAAAAACTGATTTACGAGTTTTGTCATTATCGACTTATACTTGATGCCGACAGAAAACTTCCAGAAAGGATCAACAGTATCTCTTCACTGTTTCAATACAGTTTACTATAAACAAAATAAGTGGAGCTACTGTTTTTCGATCTAAATAAACTCTTATTGCGCAAGTGCACTGAATTACTGATATTCATTGACAAGATGATAACATTATGATGATGATTAGGAATAAATATTATACATTAAAGTTATTTCATACATTTTTTATCATATTCGAAGGAAAAACACGACCAGAAGGTAAAGACGGATCTTGGTTTTTAAAAAATTATTATTTCTTAAATGTTAAATATTTAACAGCTAAATTGTAATAAGAAGAAAACAGAATTTTCAAACTTCCTAAATTAATGAAAAATAATACCTTTCCGATATTTTTTAAAACATTTAAAGCTTGCGCGGAACCAAAACATAAATTTTATTACCGCTTCTCCCTCGTTTAGCTTATCTTTTCGCAAAAATTTGATAGTAGAATAACAGCTAAAAAAAATTTATTCTGTTCATTATAATATGCATTCATCAAGAAATATAAATTCCGGATATTTTATGGGATATATATTATATTATATAGATAAAAGTCATAGGATCATATATCAAATAATTTAATATTGATTGAAAAGATGCCCAGATAAAGAATGATAATGAAAGAGTACAACAACAATGTCCAGCTCAGGGTTGGAATGTGACGCAATAGATATGTGCAAAACAATGTAATGTGTGTAAAACAATTGTAATGAAAATTTAAAAAATGGTGGTTAAATTTTTAAAACTTCTAATTATACATAACTATTAATAATCAATAACAGCATTTTTTGATGACCGAGTATTAGTTGAATTGTACTGACACACTATCCCCCCATCAATAAAAGAGATTGATAATAAAATAATACCAACGACGTCATTAGTATTTTATTGCAATTGCGGAGTGAAAAAAACGAAGCACATCATACCACGACTGAAATGAAGTCATATTCGTGACGTAATGCTCTTTACTTTCTGACGATTATATTTTGCAAGCCTTAATCCGAATATAAAAATCGTGTACAACCAAATATCGCAAAAATTTGAATATTCAACAGTTTTAACATCTGAAGTGAAAAGTATGCCTGTAATTCCTTCTTCGGCAGTCTAATCCCACTGTCTTTTAATAGCAACTTCTATGCAGTTAAAAATTTTAAGGACAGGAAAATTATTGTGACATACATATATCTTTTTGAATCAACAAGGCAAGGAATAAGAATGAAGAAAATTAATCTAATTATGTATTTGGCCTGTGTTTCAATATCAGCATTTCATTTACTGATTTACAAAAAACTATGTGAGTAGCCTCCACTACTTCCAAAGATTATTACGGCCATTTAAATCCTATAATACCACCTAGAAAGCCATCTATTGAAAATTTAATGGAAGAAATGCTTTTACTTTAGAAGCTTACTTTGGGAAGGAGTTCAATTATTGCTTTTACATAATCCTTGACAGAGCAATTGTTCAACGAAAAAATTATTAACGAAGGAAAATTTCGCCCTTAAGATCATACTAGTAACTTTTAACATAAAGAATATATTTTTTAAAAATAATGTCAAGAATTTGTGTAAATATCTATTTTAGTAAAAAAAAAAGGAAGGGAAGCATGAAAAAGAAGCAATGCAATTGGTTTATAGATCCAGAATTGAGTTGCACATTATTTTAAAATGTTAAAAACAATTGGATGAAAGAAATCTTTACATTTTCCTTACATCAAATTATAGATTTCTTTACTGTTGTTGTACATTATTTCCCTTATGTAACTTTCATTTCATAACCATTAGTTTTACATAATAAATTACTATATCTAATAATTAATTATTCCAACTATATACTGTATTTTCTTTAACAAAATGTAAGCACAACATACAATAATTTAGTTCAGTCTCGAGTTTTAATAAAACATTTTTACATTAAGATATCATATAACAAAATTTACTCTGCCAATTAATCCTAATTAAAAATAAATGTGTAAGAAAAATGCACTTTGTTATATAATAATTCTAAAGTGGATTTGTAAAAATACCACTTCTGCCTATATTCAATGTCAAAGGTGGTAGATTTTATTTTCAAAAACGCAATTTTAACAAAGCTTAGCCCAGAATAAAAATTGTGGAAAAATACCTCATTCCTCAATGACCGTGCAAATACAGTTCTAAGGTTTAAGCAGCATCGGTAAAAATTATCCCAAATATCTTTCAGCATTGATTCATGAAGAATAGATATATCATGCACAGGAGCGAGAAACACACCTTCTACTGGATCCATATGAAGATACTGAAATAAAGTATTTTCGAAGCCAGCAACAACACTGAAACATAATTTCAAACAGCAGGCGTGAATTAAGTATTTTATGACGATTTTTCAAGAGAAAATAGTATAAATTACAAAATATAATCTTACACAAAACTGGAAAAACATAAAAAAGAATAATAAAATCTGAATTTGAAAGTAAAGTGAAAAGGGAATTAAGGAAAGATGAGAACAATAAATTGAATGTGCATTGATAGAGCATTCATTATATAAAATAAAAACAGCAGTTGTTTATACAATATTATTAATCTTCTGTTTTCAAAATAAATGTAATTTGAGTAATAATCAATATCAGTATTCAACATAATCCAAAGTTCAAAGCGATATTTTGAAATAAAAAGACATTTTTCTAAAGGACCTTACTGTGGAGTATTCTCCTGAAAGGAATTATCGTAACTCAGGTGCAAAGTATTAAGGTCTGAATTGTTGGACATAGCTCTTTTGAATGTTTGGCCCTAAAATGAATAAGTAAAAAAAAAGCTATAAATAGTTTGAACAATTATAATAAACAAAAATCAACAGCATTTAAAGGCTTCATAAAGCTAACATTTACTAAGCAAAAATACCATATATCACAAAATAATTTTCCAGAAACACAGAAATAAATATAATTTTAAAGATAAGATTCATGAGAATTATGCCATATTTGCTTATTTCATGGGTTCAATAATAATAAAAACACGTCGTAAAAAACAGCATTTCCATCAAAAATCATATCAATAACAATGTTTTGACAATGAAACGGTTATAAAAACATTATTTCGGCTGAACAAAATTAAAATGTTTTGCAAAATATTGTTCTTGAAAAGAAAGAAAAAAAATGAAATTCTGCACCTGAACATTAGAGAATTCTCCACTTCCCAACGATTCTGTTGTAGATCCAGTTGAAAAACTATAGCTTCTAGAGCTTTGCCTCATGTACATATTTTCATTTGAAATATCTGAATAGCTAGAATCCACATCAGACTCTCCATCAGCAGGTCCTAATATAACAAATAAATGAAACACTCAAGTAATGAAAAATTCAAATACAAAATGTGATCCAAGAAAACAGCAGATATAAACGAAATTCGAATGTAATTCGTACGAAAGTAAACTCACTATTAGCGAGATATACTGAATCTATTCACATTATTGGATTAATACAAAATCATCTTACTTCGAAAAAATCTTACAAAATTTCCTACACACACACACACACACACACACAGTCCCCCCCCCCACTACACACATAAAAATATAGACACAAGAGGATTCTGTCTTTTATTCTTTCACCAAACCACTTAATTTCAATGTTGACAAGAAAAAGAAAGATGTTATTGGGTAATCTGAAAATTAGCAATGAATTTAAAGCTTCAATTTTTTTAAACTGAATTTTTATGCAACTACACAGAACTATAATAAAAGTTCTTACAATTGATAGTAAAATTATTTTTTGTATGAAATTATTTATTGGTACAAAATTCGTTATTTTGAAATAAGGTGTTTTTTTTTTTATAAACATTGAATCATTAATTCACAATGAATCTAAGGAGAAATCGGATACAACAAATATTTAAATAATAAGCTTGCAGTTAATTTGAAATAACTTTCCATTTACCCATAGCAAAAAGAAGTTGCTGCCTTTCTGCTTCAGGATCATCTACTTTGTCAGCTGATATATCTTCCAGGAACTTTTGCCCTATTGTGATTATTAAGTATAGTTCAAAAATTAGTTAAGAAACAAGTATTTGGTAATTATTTCTCTCAAAAATATAAAATTATTTTTAAAGCACATTATTTCTATTAATAAGAAACTGTTTCATAGAGAAAAAATTCAATATAGAATAAATTTCTAAAATAAAGATTTTTGATCAAAAAAAAAATTAAATAATCACAAGTTACTAAAGCAGTATAATGAAGAATTTTAAAAATAAATATTTAGCAGAAACAAAATATTAGAATGCCCTATAAAACAAAGAAATGAAAGTCTCATCAAGAAATCTTACATCGTTTCTTTTTAATAGAGAATAAGACACAATAAAAAAATGAATATGAGAAATAATTTAAAAAAGAAATAAACTTTAAAAAAAGTAGAATTATCTAAATGTTCACAGCAATTTTTCGGGTATTTTTTTCTGAAACCGTGACAATATTTCATTAAAAATATATGTATTAAATATTTTAGCAAAGCTTTTTGTGAAAACATATTCATGTATTATCATCATCAGATTTTGTACAATGTGTCATGTGACATCACTAACACACACACCAAATATATCAAAATCTAATTTAATAAATTTTTCAATGTGCTAAGAATAAAGGGTTTTTTTTTTTGGGGGGGGGGGTTGTACTTTTACTTTAAATATGTAAAATGAGATTGTTTCCTTTCCTCCCAATACACCAGAGCTCCAAAACATTTTACTTAATCCTAGTAGATAAAGAAATGATTGTATAAAAAGACACAGAATAAATAAAGACAAAAACACAAAATTTTCAATTATTATATACATAACTCACTTTATCTTTAATACATATTTTAAATAAACACATACATTAAAATTTCTCTAAGATGAAAACGAACCTTTTTCAAGCACGGCACTATTTTGATTACATGGGACAGCAAAGCCTTTAGAGCTTGTGTTCAAGGAAGAACTACTTGAAGCATTAGAGAAAATAGATGAAAACAAATTCTTCTTATCCTTCAGAAACAGATGAGGAGGCGACACAGGTGGTACACATTGATGGATACTGTAATTTTTGAATACATTATTACGCAAATACTAATAGATTATTAAAAGCATATATAGATCGAATATTTTAACCCTTTTGCACTCAGAAAAGTAATTCGATGCAAAATCGTTCATTTAACACAAGGACAGGCTTATTGCTACGGGGAAAAAATTGTTATAATTTTAAGTTGAATTTTGCCGAAAAATTAATCTACATCTTCTTACCATTCATTATGTATTTTTTAAAACTCAAAATTAAAAAATAAATAAATAAATAAAACGTCAAAAATTATGCACCGTCTTGGATGGTGAGAGGGAAGCACCGTCCGAAATATTGGAGAAGCAATAAGCATAGAGAAGTACGTCGACAGCAGGTGAGTAGTGTACACATATCTCAGATTTTCCTCAGACACCTGGGGAAAGTGCTGATTAAAAGTGATGCAAATCTAATACTGTAGCATGGCAAGATGAATATGTGCACAACTCCACTACTATAAATATATTTCATGTAACTAATCGTTTCTCCAAAATTTTGTCGTTAATGCTCGGCATATATCGGATGTACTTACAAGTCCTAAAATAACATTCATAATACATGGTATAATATTTGGAAGATCAACCATTGCTTTATAATGTAAAACGAATTTTAGCAACTGAAATAAATAAAATATAAAAAAGAACCATGAACTAAAAATGAAAACTTTAAGATATAACAGCAATGAGGGTATAAAGACGTAAAATTATTAATAATTTTACTTCTTTATACCCTCATTGCTGTTATATCTAAAAGTGTTCATTTTTCTTAAAGTTTTCATTTCAACACACCGAATATTTTAAATAAGGGAGAAACTTTTTACGAATAAAACTCGGCTTGCAGTAGAATCTTTAAAATGGTCTGCGTTAAACATCATATTGTTCCTAAAATATGATTAAGCTTTCATTCGATAAAATCTCAGAAACTAGTCTGGCACTCAAAATGGTGTTAGTTTGTAGAGTAATTTATTATCTTTTCATCAACAAATGATAAAACTCAACAATTAAAAATTTAAAACCCTATATATAAATTGAAACCATTAAATCACAACATATAAAATACAAATAAAATAACAGGATATTAATAGCGCATTTATAAATAGATTTTAAATTAAATTTAATCTCAATATAAATAATAAAAATTATAAATTTTTTTAATAAACTTTTTTTCTATATTTATATACACCAGGTGATGATAAAAATATCCCCCCATATGAGACCGTAACTGTTATACTGCTCATAGGAATGGAATAAAATTTTGGTTCAATATATTTTGAGGTATACGCTCAAGAATGATGCGAAAAACAACAGTAAACTTAAAAAGTTACCGTTACAGTGACTAAATTTCAAATTGTTGGAGTTGCTTTGATATTTTTTATTGTTTTTTCCATTGCAAAAAACCATGAATAACGTTGGAATGGTACCCGTAGCACGAAAGTCACCAGCGGAAGACAGACTAAAAAGAAAAGAGAAAACAACCAAAAACAGCAGAGAAGCAACAAGAAGCAAAACATTTTATTGTGTTTCACAAATTTTCCACTTGACCTACTTCAACCATAATGACACTTTGCATGCGACAGATGGTGCTTAGAACCAAAGAACGTACCATGCTGAACGGAAGCTAGAGAACTTAGTCTCTGGTAGGTACACAACAGTTGTTTTCTCTTTTCTTCTTAGTCTGTCTAGCGCTGGTGATTTTCATGCTATAGATACCGTTCTAACAACATTTGTTATTTTTTGCTATGGAGAGTACATTTCAATAAAAAAAGTTGATGTTGTCATTTTTGAAGTTGATACTGAAAATTTTGCTACCGTAACTGCTACAGTTTAATTATTGTTTTTCATATGATTCTAGAGCGTATATCTCAAAATACTTTGAACTAAAATTTTATTCCATTTTTGTGAATATTATGATAGTTACGGTCTCATATACCGGGATAGTTTTTTTATTTTTATAATCACCCGGTATGTGTATACATACATATAAATATTTCTTGATGAGCAGTTATAAATTAAGCAAGCAATAATTAATAAAAACAAAAGATTTTTGGGGAAATATGAGCGAGCAAAACTGGTTGCAAACTAAAAATTTCAAAATCTCATTGCAAAAAAATTGTAAATCCAAAACAGTAGTATTATCCTCTCCTCCAATATCACCCAAAGGGTAGTTAGAGATGTATGGTAAGAAAACAGTGGACCTTGAAAAGGATTCCTAGTGAGAGAAAATCTTCACTCTAAACAATTTGTATGCAGAGGGTGCCCTTCTGGAAAATCTTGCAATGAGAACAGATGCGTATTAATGTCGGATATGCGAAAGAATATCAAGTTTATTTTCGGAAAATTAGTTGAATTCCAGCACAACAACCATTATTAAAGACAAAATGATTTTATAAGTTTATTAAAGGGAGGCACTCTAAAAAGTGGACACTCTAAGAACAGAAGCATTCAATCTATATATATAAAACAAAGTCGTAAATCGTGTTAGTTACACCATTTATAACTCAAGAACAGCTGTACTAATTTTAATGACATTTTTTTTTTTTTTTTTTGGATTCGGTTTCAGCCACGATTAACAGAATAACCATTAAAATATCGCAAAACTTCACGGGAAAAAAATTAAGGGTGAGTGTAGTTTAACCCTCTTCTTCGTTGTTGGCGATAACGCGCCAAAGCGGGCAATCCCCGTTTTTTCTAGCCTAGGACTCCTCCAAAAAACACGGCCTGAGCTCTTGGTTGGCGAGTTGGCGATTTTTGAAAAGTGCGCAAATCAGTAGGTTAAACTACTGTCGCACCAAAATTAATCTTGATCTTAGAGGTATTTGTTTAGGAGTTGGTAACACTGCAGCAACTGTCAAGTAGGCAAAACTAACCAAATTATTTGTTTTGTTTTTACCAATTTAATGACTGAGCTTCGTAACAATATTAAAAACATTTTAATAGATTGAGAATTCAACTATGCTATTACCGTACAGCATTTTCTTAGTAAATTGTAAGATAAATAATCGCAATTCATTCAAAACGATAATTATTAAATATTCGTGCGCACGCCAAAGTATTTTTCAAACTTCTTAAACAAAATGCAGAATTTCAGTATGCTCTATAAATCAGTGATCCATTGAAACGTGGAATTCATCATATTCAAATAAAATATCTTATTTACGAGAAACGTCTTCGTGCACAGTAATAAAAAATTCAAACATAAGATAATAACACTTGATCCGTTGCAACGTATCAAATTTATTCTACGCATTAAAAAAAATTCTGGAAACTGACATCTTATTTCTGAGGAAGGAAGGAAGGAAGGAATGAGGTTTGTTTTCCGGCGTATGCTCCTGAACGGATTCTTAGCTTGTGCCGGGTTAACAAAAATCAAAACTCGAATATCACAAAAATCTTATTTCTGAGAAACGTTCCCGGATAGGATCATAAATAATTCGAAAATTTGGCTTCGAAACATTACAATTTAAAAATAATTGCCACTACTAAAAATCGAAATAGTTCGAATCTATAGAGGCTGGATTCTAGCAACGCAGGATACTTTTCCAGTTTTTTGATTGGTAAAAGATTTTTAGCTCGGTTTTGCTTCAAAATAAACTGTGACTATGACAGTTTAAATTCATTTCTTGAATTTCGATGGCGGTCTTTCGAATGAAATATTATCTGCAATTTTCCGTTGTGTATTTAAAAAGGATTTTTTTATAATTAATTATCTTTTCTTTAAAAAGCTGCAAAAATTGCAACAGCGAGACAATCTTCGGCGCGATGCTTCAAGTGTTGATTTGAATCGAGCAGCGTTTCTATACGATTACACAATTCCTCATATCATTGCCTTAGACCGCTGTTCGTGCGAGATCGGATATTGCGGTAGCAGTTGCTTCTTCTGGCATAGTGGCCACATTGTTGGAAGGATGTCGTACGGTTCATTCAGCGTTAAAGTTGCCGTTTCAATTTACAAAATTCTGAACAAGTGGCATGCAACATTTCGAAACAGTCCGCAATGGTGGCCAAATTTTTAGTAGCATCTAAAATCATCATATGGGACGAATGCACGATGGCGCACACACGCGCATTGGAAGCACTTGACCGAACATTGAAAGATCTGCGCAATGACTCAAGATGCTTTGGAGGCGCAATGATTTTACTATCTGGCGATTTCCACCAAACACTGCCAGTCATTCCAAGACCGACTGCTGCCGATGAAATAAACGCTTGCCTCAAATCATCAAATCTGTGGCGCTATGTAAAGAAACTTCAACTGACAACAGATATGAGAGTTGTATTGCTGAACGATCCATCTGCTGAAAATTTCTCCAAGCAATTGTTAATTATCGGTAATGGCCGTGTTCCTGTCGACGAATCGGGTGGATTGATTTCATTTCCTTGGAATTTTTGCAATTTCTTTTCATCTAAAGACGAGCTCATTAACAAAGTGTTCCAGGACATCATTGATAATCACAAAAATCACAAATGGTTGAGTGAGCGAGCAATTTTGGCGGCTAAGAACAAAGATGTGGATGACTTAATCTTCGTAATTCAGAATCAAATCGTTGGTACTCTGCATTCATTCAAATCTATTGACTGTGTAACAAACGAAGACGAAATCACCAACTATCCATCTGAATTTTTAAACTCCTTGGATGTGCCTGGCTTACCACCACACAATTTATAACTGAAGGTTGGCTCGGTGGTCATGATGCTCCGAAACCTAAACCAACCAAAACTATGCAATGGAACACGTTTGATGATAAAAAACCGATGATCAATGTGATTCACTCGACTATACTCAAAGGAAAATTCAAAGATGAGGAAGTTCTCATTCCGAGGATTCCCATGATCCCAAGCGATATGCCCTTTGAGTTTAAACGAATTCAATTTACAATTCGTGTTGCATTCACGATGACGATTAACAATTCACAAGGCCAATCGTTGAGTGTTTGTGGTTTGAATCTAGAAAACCCATGTTTTTCTCATGGTCAATTATATGGGGCATGTTCACGTGTTGGTAAATCATCCGCTTTGTTTCTTCCTGCGCCTGATAACAAAACAAAAAATGTTGTATATCAAAAAGTGCTGGACTCAAGAGAATAAACCCGAATGTATATATAGATTGAATAATGAAAATATCTTTCTGACAAGCCATTGTAATACTTATTTTTGTAGTTTTATTGATTTTTTTTTTCCTTCTATTATTAAAACGTCAATTATGATTAAAATCGGAATAGCCGTTCTTGAGTTATGAATGGTGTAACTAAACTGTTCATTGATTGTTAGGTGGTACAAAATTCGCCGGCTCAGCTAGTGTAGTATAAGACAAAACAAACATTTAATATAATATAAAGATTTTATACCGCCATCTTATTCCCTTAAAACTTTGAAAATAAATTTTTTTATTTACTTTAGTTCTTCAATAAACACAAAGAAAACTTACATTTTTTCAATAGCAGAAGTTATACCACAATCGTGTAAAATAATTAAAGTGTTCTGAACTTCTTCTACATAAAACGGTTCAGGTGGAGGATATCCATCAGCCCTGTAAAATATAATGCCTCATACAAATAAAGATCTTTAAAATATAATCTATTGGTTCATATCAAATACTTTACAATTTAATATCGTTTATATTTTATACAGAATTTAAAAATTACGAATTTTATAATTTCAACAGCCTATTTGGAAAATGCTATCGATGCATCATCCACTTATGGTATACGAGTTAGTTTTGCACATGATAATGTCTAATCGATATTACGTTTACAATTATTTTCCACAAAGACGTATTAAAATGTAAAATTCTGTACTTTACGTGTCTTTTGTCACGAAACACGTATGGAATATTTTTTTAAATTTGAATTTCATTAATTGCTAATTATAGATCGCAACTGACCATCAAAATTCGCCGGTCTATTCTATGAATAATAATACATTTGACACTTAGATCCAATTTATTCAGAAATTTAGTTAATAAATTCACAACAGCTCAATTATATTATGTAGAACTTATTCACAATAACCAGTCAAGTTAACCATTCAAATTCTTATTCTTATTCCAATGGTTGACTTGAATAAGAACTTATTCAAGTTAACTATTTTAATTTCTGTCAAAACAGTCTATACTAGGAAAATGTAATCTGAAGGTATAGACGAGATTTATAGCTGTATAAGGACAATAATAATAAACAGATTTGATATGCTTTCTTGAACAGCAACAATATATTATAAATATCTACTTATTTTGAATGAAAAACATTTTTAATCAATTATTTTTCTAAGATTAGAGAATTTTTTCCACCTCTGAAACTTTCTCGTTAATGAGTATTAAAAGTCTTATATTCTTTTAAATTGGGACATAAAACTACCCATAAACTATAATATTTTAGAAACAATTCACAACATAATCCATCCTATGGTGGTTAAAATAAAGGTTTTAGAGATAAATTATTGCTCTTATTCATGATCAACTCTGAAAGGAAACTATCAAATAGTAATGACTACTGCTCTAAAATTTCAATTATTAAATAAAACCCACGAGTTATTTTACAATATATATATTTAATGATATTTTAAACTCTTAATTTAATCCAAATTAATTTCCAAAGCTTTATCTTAATTTAGCCCATAGTAATTTTATTCTCTTATGTCCTGATCCAATTCCACTTTCTCTACTTAATTAATTCAAGAGAAGCTTTATAAAATTGCTGAATCGGCTAAAGGTCGACATTTTCACACGTTCTGCGTGAAGGGGCAAAATACCACTGCCTTTATTAATTCTTCTAAAAGATCCCTGTGTTTCCCTTACTTTTTGATTGACATGCCATGGAAATCCCTATTGAAATATCACAGTATATAAGACAGGGATAATTTGTTTCTCCCTATTTTTACGCCACTTCTTGACTAATCTGTTGCGGTGAGCGGACGTGTTTTGTCCGCGCCTCTTGTAAATAAATTATGTCTCCGCGGAAGGATTAAAGCGAATATAAAAATCCAAAGTCTCTTCAATGTCTTCGAAACTGCATTCTGCTTCAAACAAAATAATGCTTACATATACATATTATACAAAAGTTAAAAGGATACTAATATTTTTAAGTATGCAATTGATCTATTTATTAAAACCTCCGACTGCTACAAAATCTACTCTACTCAGCATACAATCCAAAATTGGGAAATGAATTAACATCCAAAGCCTTATTTATGCACATGCCCTTAAAACATAAAAGCGCATCAAAACTAAGATTCTCTATTAAAGATTTATAATTATCACTACATACACATCTAATTAATTTGATGGAGAAAGAATAAAACAACGACAACTTTTTAAATTATGAGTCGTATGAATAATAAACTTACTAAAAAATATAGCTTCAAGAAAGTCAAATAAGTTTCAAAAAATAATTTTAGTTTCACAATAGTTAAAATTAATATGTCTGTAAATCTGTATATACAATTTAACAAAGCAACTTACTTTAGGGCACATCCACCAGCTTCCAAAATAACCGAGAGAACACAATGATGCTAAAAAAAATTTTTTTTTAAACTTTAAAAAGGTAATAATTGAGAAAAACATAAAAACAGATAATGTGAACTTATTAATTTATGAAGACACAAAATTAAACTTCCAATGAATGACTGAAAATTACATCATAAATCATTTATAGAGATATAAATCAATTGTTTGATAATTTTCAACAGTATTAAGTAAGTATATATTTATTTGGCATGCATACGGCACAATTAAATATCGACCATTTTGCAAAAATACTGATTGTTTTTAAAGGAATGTCAATTTTTAAAAAAGAAAAATAGTAAACAAGATTTTCTAGAACGTAATAATCATTTATATTCTTGTATACATATAATGTATTAACCATATGATTTATTTAAAATACATATACAACAATAAAAATTTAGTATATATTCTTTTTTTGTTTAAAAATTTCAACAACGCACAAATCATTCATTAAAAAGAAATTCGAGCAAATGAAGTTATTATATTTTTTTTATTTTTTTACTGGGGTTAAGTTTTTTTGAAAAAAAAATTCTTTCAAATTGAATTTGATAAACTGCTAATACTTGCTCACAATTGACCATATAGAATGTCTATTCCTTGACTAATAATATATTTGACACTTAAATCCCCTTTATTCAGAAACAGTTTAGTTCGTTCATAATAGCTTAATTATGCTACATAAAACTTATTCACAACAAAATTAACCATTTTAATCTCTGTCCAAATAGTGTATACCTTGGAAGAAGAAATTAAATAGTTTCACAATAACTAAGCTGTACAAGAACAGTAGTAATAATAAAAAGTTATGATATGCTTTCGTTGATAGCAACAATACATTATAAATAACTACTTTGAATACAAAACATTAATACTTAACTATTTACTTTCTAACTAATTAAAGAATTTCAACTTTAAAACATTCTTCTTAATGAGTATTAAAAGTCTCATATTCTATTAAATTTGGATATAAAACCCATATTTACTATATTACGCTTTATTTCGCCCAGAAAACTACAATATTTTAATCACTAATCAGATTGGAGATACACAATTTTATCAGTATTAATATACTGAAATAATCCTAATAAAACCTAAATAGCTTGATAGAAACTAATAATTTATTTAAAATTTGATGATATTTCAAAAATATTTTCAACGATTTTTCAAAGTAAACGAGATAATTACCATTGCAACAATAAGTAGAAACCATCTACCTTGCACTTCAATGAAATCAGGGTCAGAAAAATTGTGTTCTTGATGTCGGCTAGGAAAAACTTCATTCCAAATAATAATTTCTGACACAGTTTGCTTTTTGGTCAAAAACAAAATTCGATTATAATGAAGAAATAAATGAATATCCAGCAAATCGCTCTTTGGAAGATGGTTACAAAGCAAATATCCCTAAGAATGAAGAATTACCTTTTATAAATCAACCACAAAAATAAATAAAAATGATATTTAATATTATGTAAATGAAGTTTACACCAACAAAACAGCATTTAAAATCTTAATTATCATAATATTTAAATAGAAATTTTCAATAGTTGAAACAAGAGCTTAAGCATACTCTGTAACAAATTTATAAAAATTTAATTTATCTAGACAGTATTTTAAAATTGATTATGACGAATTTCGACATCCAGACATTAATTTCCTATTAACGCTAAATTTTGGAGCAAAAGCTTGCATGATTTACTAATTTGAAAATATCAAGCAAATGTCAACTTTCATACAGTTAGTCATACAATTGACATCAAAAAACAAGGTAAAAAAAATATATTAATTTAAATAAAATATATTTTAAAAAACTGAATATTAGAAGATATTATTACATCAAAGAAATTTCTTTCATTTTTCTAACGTGTAGACTGATTTTAATGTTAGTTAATGAAGTATCTAATTTTTAATACTATGCATTTTGAGACATTTCAATATGAACAAAAACTTGGACTGTTTAAAACTTATTCGTTTACAATATATTTCGATATATCTAACGTTTATTTTAGAATACACAGCATCAAATGTTTTTGTCATGCGTCCTAACAATATTAATTTCTATTAAACAGACTGAAAGAAAAAACTGGGCATGCATATTTTAAATGCAAACAAATCTATAAATTACTTACTTTATAAAACAAACAAGAACCAAGAATATTATAAATGCGTTGATTCCCATCAAATCCTTCAGACTAAAAAAAATCGCAAAACTATAACACATTTATAAAAGAAATGGTGAGGATATTTTAATGATTTTCACATAGTACACATACAAAAAAGAGAGGGCACATATAACACGAACAAAATATGTATTTCTATATCAACACATATAATTAAAGCACATGGAGTCAGATAGTTTACTTACGAAAACATTCGGATATTTTTTCACAGCCGGACAACTTATAGTCTCTTAGTGGAATTTAAAGAAAAAAATGTTTTATTAAGTCCTCACATAAATGATCAACAGAAATGGGTCAGAATAGCATCTGAAATTTTTTTAGTTTTATATTTTATAAGATAGGGGAATACACTTCATTGAAGACCCAAATAAGAAAACACAAAATACATTCATGAAATAGGCAATCAAGCTGAAATAGTAATTTCCTTCATATAAAACATTACATATCCAGCATACTAAATTTTAAAAAAAGCTAATTAATTAGATATAAAAGTATTAAATAATAATTTTAAATCCATATTACATATAGTTAAACATATGCATGTATGAAACTGGTTAGTTACAAACTACCTTATTCAACTCAAGCAAGGGAGACATTTCACCATCAAACATTAATAATAACTGGTTTGATTTCAAAAGAATTGTTATGAATAAAATTTAATTTTAATACAAAGTGAGCACAACAATGTCTCAAGGCTCATCTTTATCATATGTATTACCTCAATGCCTTAGTTTCTAAGATATAATTTAGTGGACTATATAAACAAATAAAAGAATAGTTAATAAAGATTAAAGATTCGTAAGAATTCTTCTTATTCTTAAAAATTCTAAATTCTACTTTATAAGGAGTTTTATACTTATCGCAAACAATAGCAAAATCTTACGCTTGTAACAATCATGGATTTATAAGTATCCTTAAGCCTATGTGTAACATCAGATAATTTAGAAATATGTTTTTGTGAAAATTGTGATTAATCGAAAAAAATACATTAGAAAAAATGAATTTGAAAAACAAATGAATTAAAATTAAATGAATAATTTTCATATGATTCATTTCTCCCCACATTATTAAACCATGCTCATTTACAGAAAAAGTTCGAAAGTTTTTCAATATGAAAACACTTATTAATGTATCACCCCCTCGGAGCTCACTTTTTGTTGGTGAGTATTGGTGTTCCAATCCTACGATTCCTAGAGATCTTTACTCTCTTCAAATTTACCATCTCCTTCGACTGCTGCTTTCCTTCATTCCCTAGAGGACAAGCAAGGGAGCTAGCTCTCCGTGAGGAGCTGTTGCTGTTCTGTTTGCTTCTTACTCCTCACGGAAAGTTCAAAACCCCAAGCATTGGCATTACAAGGCGACCCATTAGACGGATGGTAAATTGTAGTCCTTGTTGTATTAATCAGCCGGCAGCTAATGGTTAGTCCGCAAGGGATCAAGCGAAGGAATCCTTTCTTGAGCTTGGTGTTCCTGGAGGAGAGTCTGAGCATATATGACCCAGCTAGCACTAAGGTAAATACAGAGATTAGACATCTCTACGGCCGGTGATTGACTTACTTGTTAAGCTCCGTAGCGGGTGATGTCGTCGGGCCTGAATTATTGACAATATCATATGAGCAAAAACTTTTTTGCTCTTATCAGTGGACAACAAAACGTTCGATAAAAAATTCCTGAAACTTCGATAAGTATTTAAAATTTTTTTAATCATATAAAGAAAGTTTGACCAGAAAGAAACATTAAATTCAGTTTCGCCCTTTCTTTTCAAAAATGCAATCAACAGTACCGTTGAAAAAGTGGCTTCGATTCGAAAACTTCGTTCTGGGAACTTGCTCATCGAGGTTACTTCTCAAAAGCAGGCTCAACAGAATATAAAATTAAAAGCATTGACCACAGTCCTGATTAGAGTAAGTGCACACATCTCTTTGAATGCCTCGAAAGTTGTAAAATAATATGCGGAATTAATTCATGCTAAGGCTAACGAAATTACAAAAGAATTAAAGGCTGAAGAAGTAACAAATGTAGTAGTAGTTCAATAATGCAAGTTTTACAATTCCTCCTCCTCCCCAAATCAATTTACTCCCACGTTTCAAAACTCGACATTGCTACAATCTGTTAAAGCAGGTTATATGAAGCCAGCCATATATCCTTGTACTCCAAATCTTCTGCGTTGCTACCAATGCCAATGCTTTGGACACTTGAAGATTTCCTGCCATTGGATAGTTACTTGCATCCATATTGGAGAGAAAGGCCATGAGAACCAGCAGTGTGACGCACAAGAGAAGCACATAAACTGAAACAGCGATCAAATCACCTTTTTACTTTCACGTCCACGTTGTAAGTTGATAAAAGAAATTATAGGCGTTAAGACTAAAGGGCGAATTCCATATATAAAGACAAAATGAAAAATTTTGTATAATTTGTCACCTGACTTAAGTCCTACATTTACTGTTTGAAAATTCTTTCTATGAAAACTGTTCTTGCAAAAATTGCATTCAAAATATTAGTGAACAAATTCAATGAAACATCATGCGATTCTGACCCTGAACCATCCGCAAGCAGTGCTCGTGATGACAGCATTAAATACCAAAAATCAAAATCGTAAAATTCAGTTAAGTCATAACTTTCTAAATGTGGCCTTTCATAAACACAGCTGACAACAAAACTGAAAAAGTCTAATGTTCAAAGTTCTGTTGCTCTGTAGCTTCCTAGTCGAGGCATAGTGTACACAGAATTAAGTCCATTTTTAGTGGCTTGCATAAAAGTTTCGAACTCATATATCTCTATGAATCTGAGGAAGAGGAATTCTCGATGAGTTGCGATGCTTCGCCAACTCAAAATATTACTACAAATAACAAACTCTCTAATTCAGTTTCTTGATGTGTACTTTGTTTCTTGGAACTGTCATGATCTCATGTTCAGAGCTGATGACATTATGTGGATCATTAACCAGCTTCATTATTCTAGTTTGACAAAGCAGGAAACGTTCTTAAATCCTAAAGCTTCATTTAAAATTCGTGATTATAATATTGTCATCAGTAAATGGTGCAGGTACAGATAAATAATTTGGGAAGTGTCTGTATCTTAACTTCTAATCTTTTTCCTATTGGATCTTTTAATTTACACACACACACTTACAGGATGATCTTCAAATCTCCTGCCAAGG